>NC_051862.1:29129229-29429229 GCF_015732765.1 Culex quinquefasciatus | reverse complement strand
TGGAAATTAAATTACGCAGCGTGAAGCGGTAGCCAAACAAACAGGGATGTAGTTTTGTCAAAATTTCTTCAAATAAAAGATTCTTAAGAAAAAATTAAGTACTTTTGCGAAAAAAAACAGGGGACATTTTTTTCCAGAAGAAAAACTAAAAATAAAGGAAACAAAAAACAATTGTAAAAAGCATTTAAAAAATATTTAGATTATAAGTGAAATTTCGATACAGAACCGCAAAAGTTTTTTTGGCAAAAAAATTTCAGATCTTAGTGAACTTCACCCAAATCTGACAGTTGCCTCATTTACTCATTTCTTAGGTGGCTCGTTTATGACGAAAACTGAGTGATTTCCCGCAAAAGATTTGTATCATGCGATTTATAGCCAGGCGACTTTCTGGCGAGGATTCGAGTTACACCATATTTTTTTTCTGCTGGATCTAGAAAGTAGTATTCAAGTAGTGCGACAAAATTAAATAGAAAAATTGACTTTGCACATTAAACTGAATTTTCAAAATTGGCAGTTTCAATGTATTGAAAATGCTGAAATTGTCCCATTTAAATTAAATGGGAATAATTAAAGTTGAAAAATGTTTCCTTAAATTTTATAGTGCTTTCTATGGACAATACTAAGTATTCCACCTTTTTGATTTATTCAGAACATTGGGATGAGATATAATTTATACCATACAATGGAAAACGTACAGTTTGTCTTTACTCATTTCTAAAGTAGTGACCTAAAGGTATGTTTTATTTTGGTAATTTTTTTTAAATTAGTTTTTTGTATTTTCTTGAAAAACTCCAGCATTATTCAAAGAAAAGCAGCAAGCGTTTAAGGATATTTATTTATTATTATTATTATAAATAAATATAAGTTAATAATACAACATTTTTTAATACAGAATGTGAGTGCTTAGCACACGTAAATCTAGGATCACGACAATCACGCTTACCCCTACACCACGGTCGCGGCAATTATTAAATAATTTTTTACTAAAAATATAAATTCTCAAATAGCCTTAAAGTTAAAAAAACATAACTGCGATTGAAACCCTAAATTGGGAACAAAAGCCCAAATTAATACATAAGGTCGAAAAATCATACAAAATTCAGACCTAAAAAAACCGTTTACCCATTTTTTTTAAATTTCCTGTTCCTGAACAAATTTAACGTAGGTTTTCCAATTTTGGTAAGAGTTTTCATTTTAGTTCGCGAGATGTTGAATTTAAATGTTAATGATTTCGCGATTATCTTTAAAAAAATTAATTGAATTTGATTCGAATGAGATTTTGTCCATGCATTCCCTATGTCAAAAGAAGCCATTTTGCATCATTAGTTTTTCCATATAAGGCTCCATACAATTTTGTGTGCTGGTCATACAAAATGGACATGTGAGTATTTAAAAAAATCTGTATCTTAAGAGTGGATTTCCGATCGATTTGGTGTCTTTGGCAAAGTTGTAGGTTAGGATTATGACTTTTTAGGATGGTGCAAATTTGATACCAGAGTTTGGAATTTTTGGATAGAATATTTGGCAGCTGTCAATACAAAAATGATGTATGAAAATTCAAAAATCTGTATCTTTTAAAGAAATTTTTTGATCGATTTGGTGTCTTCGGCGAAGTTGTTGGTATGGATATGGATTACACTGAAAAAAAATAATACACGGTAAAAAAATTTGGTGATTTTTAATTTAGCTTTTTATCACTAAAACTTGATTTGCAAAAAAAAACAATATTTTTATTTATTTTTTATTTTTTGATATGTTTTAGAGGACATCAAATGCCAACTTTTTAGCAAAAAATCTTTGACCAAGTTATGATTTTTTGAATCAATACAATTTTTTTCAAAAAATCGAAATACTGGTCGCAAAAAACAAGAAAAAACAAGAAAATTTATGTTTTCTGAGATTCACCCAAATAACCCACCATTTTTTAATGTCGATATCTCAGCAACTAATGGTCCGATTTACAATGTTAAAATATGAAACATTCGTGAAATTTTTCGATCTTTAAAAAAATATTTTGAAGAATTTTAAATCAAGACTAACCTATCATAAGGGCGTAATATTGAATATTTGGTCCTTTTGAAATGTTAGTCTTGATTTAAATTTTTTGAAAATATTTTTTTGGAAAAGATCGGAAAATTTCACAAATGTTTCATATTTTAACATTGTAAATCGGACAATTAGTTGCTGAGATATCGACATTAGAAAATGGTAAAACAAGCTTAGAATTGTTGGTGAGACTTAGAAAACAACGATTTTCTTGTTTTTAAACCTTTGCATGGCAATATCTCAGCAACTAAGGGTCGTTTCAACAAAGTCCGAAATAGCAAAATATAGAGGATTTTCTCAACTTTCCAAAAATATTTTTTTCATAAGTGGGCAAACATGGGAACTTTTTTTTTAAATCAATAAATGCGACTATTTTGAAAAATGTTACATAAAAATGGCTTTAACTTGAAAACGGTGCACTTTATCAAAATTTCAATAAAGTATTTTTTGATTGCAAATTCAATTTTACATCGAAAAATGAAATTGAAAATTTTTTGCGAGCAATATTTCAATTTTTTGAAAAAAATTGTTTTGGTTCAAAAAATCATAACTTGGTCAAAGATTTTTTGCCCATTCTAGAAATTTTTGAAAAGTTGGCATTTTATGTCCTCTAAAACATATAAAAAAATAAAAAAAATTAAAAATAGTGCTTTTTTGCAAATCAAATTTTAGTGACAAAAAGTGAAATTAAAAACACCAAATTTTTTTACCGTGTATCATTTTTTTCAGTATAGTCCATATCCATACCTACAACTTTGCCGAAGACACCAAATCGATCACAAAATTCCTTCAAAAGATACAGATTTTTGATTTTTCACTTATCATTTTTGTATGGACAGCTGCCAAACTAATGATGCAAAATGGCTTCTTTGGGCATACCGAAAGCACCAAAAAAGTTTCAGCCGGATTAAAAAAATACAAAAATTAAAATTAAAGAAAAAATACCGATTCCGTAGAGAACTGCTCAATTGCATTTACATTTTTTTTCATAATGTAACCGTTTTCGAGTTATAAATATTTTAGCGTGAAATTTGTTATTTTTTTGAGCAATTTAAAAATACTTCATTAAAGAGAACCCGGGCAGACGGTAATAACAAAATTCATGCCATTTCAATAACAAATTCTGTTAAAATAACAAAAAGTGTTATGGAATCTTCCTGAAAAATCCATTTCTGCGTAATGGTTTAATAACGGTTTATGTTATCATAACAAAATTTGTTATTGGTCTGATATTGGTTGAAAGCCAAAACAACTTTGGAATAACATTTTTTGTTATGGAAGAATAACTCCAACTGTTATTGGGATGATCGGATTAGTTGTTAAAATAACAAAAATTAATAACAAAGATTTGTTCGAAGAATAACTAAAAATGTTATTAGTCTGTTATTACAATAACATTCCAATAGCAAAAAAATCATAACGACGAATAACAAATCTTGTTATAAATAACGTTAAATGTTATTGGCCTAGTATTTCCAAATATCAAAAAATGTTATTCCCAAGTTATTTCCGTCTGCTCGGGAAGCAATTCTGCAAAAAAATGTATTTTTAGAAAGCTCCGAAAATAGCTTCAATATACCTTTTGACATTGTTGATTGGACTGCTGCTTGCTGAGAAATAGCCTCTCAATGACTGATTTTGTTAAAAAATAGGTTTTCCCAGTATTATCTAATAAGCTCTAATTTTCAACTCGCGATATCTCTGAAACTATTGGTTCGATTTTAAATGTAAAAAAAACGGAAGTTATGTAAAATTTTCTGTTCTTTTCTATAAAAATAATGTTGACCACCCCCCTCCCCTTCAAAATTAATCCAAAAAACATTTTTTTTAGAAACTTCAAAATTTTAATAAAAATAGAAGTCAAATCAACTGAAAACAATCTAAACGCATGTTTGGGCTAGATTAAAAATATTTTGATTTTTAATGAAATTTCAATGTACCGAAAAAACTTGTTTTCGCAAAAATAAGATTGCAAAACAGCTTGACAGGTGCATAATGCATTTTAAAACATTTTGTTTGCACTGGCGTTTGTTGTTGATTTTTTAATTTAATCTGTATTTTTTATGTAAGTTTGGTTCTTCTTTTAGATATCAAGTTCAGTTTGAAATCTTACAATTTTATGAATTACAATAGTTTAAACAAATTGCCGAAAAGTTACTGGTGCCACCCCTGGTCCCCAACTGGACAGTACATCAATTTAGACGGTTAATTCATGTTGGTCATCGATACCGATGCCACCGAAAACATAGCCAAACGCTAGTAGGGAGGGAACCTTTACAAACTAAACTGAAAAGTAAAAACACAAACAATACCAAATCACACACACCGATAGTGCAGCGAGACGCGCTTGGTTAAGCTTCAACCAGTAGCTTTTAGTTATTTATGCGATACGATATATTGGTTCTGCTTTTCAATATAATGAACAGGTACCCTCCATAATTTACGAGTTTTTTTTTGCTTTGCTTTTTCAAAAACTCCCAACCACCTTCTTCGCTACCTGTTTTTGAAGTCTTCCCCCCTAATTATTATATTTCAGTAGCTGGAATACATGAATTTAATGTTTGAGTAATTCAAGCATTTTCGGAGATCCCAATTTTAATTTGAGAGATGTTTGTAAATGTAAAAAAATATTTGAAAAATACTTCAAACATTCGAAAGTTATTGATAAAACAATGCTGTTATTTTTAGAAGGGAGATTTTCGGTTTAAATTGTTGTTCTAACACTGAACTGTCGGTAAACTTCGAATAAAGTTGACCATCTAACTTTTGGCATTCTAAATTAAATTGTCAATAAAGTTCGCTGATCATATCGCCGGATCACAGTAGCCGACGACGGTCACCGGCTCAGAAATCTTTCCCGTCATCGGGCGTCAGTGATTGTCAACAATGGCTGGCATCACAGTAGGCGCCGATCTGGAACGCGATAGCCTTCAATCAATCACCTCACTTCGCTATGCGCGTTCAAAAGTGCTGCCAATTTGGCAAATTTTACTACCGTTTGTATTTTTAACGCAGATTAAACGATGCATGTGAGTGACATTTGAGGTTATGTTTACCGATCGTGCTCCCAAAATTTTATATTTTTTTTTGTCGGGCTTCAGGTCAATGTTTACTTTGATTGAAATGCTGAGCGTGACGCGTCGTGACGCAGAAGCTTCACAAAAAATAAATTGAGATCGATAATCTCCAATTATTATGGTCGTCACAAGGGAAAAATGGTCGAATGGCACAAAAAAACAATTTACAACTTTTTTTAACAGCTTCCCAACAAAAAAAGGAGGGATGCAACTGCATCAGCTGTGCCACACAGCTACGTGACAGAAATTCGCAAAAAGCTGGAAAAATCCAGATGGACTTGGCCGGTGGTTTATTTGCAGCGTGTATTTTTTTGCGAGTTGACATTTGCACCAAATAGAACGGGGGATTTCGTGCGAAACGATTTATGCATTATATTTGTGCGAGAAAGGAAAAAAAAAGCTCATGTGAAAACTCACTTCCTGTCTTTTTTTGACATTCGATTTAAGTCGTGCTTGTTAGCAGAGTTGATGGTATTTTTCATGCGACATTTTTTCGTAATTGAAAATTCATCAAAATCAGTAAAATGTTGCCAGATTTCGTTGATTTACAAGCTAAATGAAAATCTTTATTTTGTTTCATCTGTCATCCTCACCTTCCAGTCACATCACCTTGCGTGCGTTCATCTCGAGCGAAAGCGCACACTGACAGTTGTGCACCTTTATTCAATTTCAATCACATTGCTCCTATACCCTGCTCGTTTAGATCGCGGTGAGTGACGGGCCAAAAATTAAATTCCTTTCAAAGCGATGCCGGCTTTCGGTGGGTGATGGACTGTTGTTCCTTCTTTCACGGGCAAAAGTTTGACGTTTGAGGTTTTTTTTGAAGACAAAAAACAAAAACAATAAGCCCAAAGTCAACACAAAAGCGATTAACCATGCAGAGAGAGGAGGAGGTGTGTATTCAGCAAGTCAACCGTGTCACTTTCGAATCGTTTTGTTCGTCCAGCAAATTCATTATCGAGTCGGACTGACTTCACTCACCCAGAAGGGTTCACGGGCATGCGGTGGTTCCGCGATGATGAACACCGCGACTAGTGTGCGTAGAATGACGGTTGCGAAAACATCAAAGTGCGGCAAATCACGACTGCGACTTGCGAAATGTTCTAGACCGGCTGCGAAATGTGAAACGAAACAAACACCTACTTGGTTGATCACCTTGGATCTAGTTGACTGATAAGCGAAAGAAACAAGACAAAACTGGCAACAGTGAATTAACATCTGACAGAGTGACAGATGTCAGTTCTACACGCATATTCTAAATAATTTGGATTTCGTCAAAATCAAACCTGCTCGGGAATGTTGAAGCGTTGGTAAAATATCAGATTATTGTGGATTAAATTCACAATTCAAATTTCAAACCCTCTGCGATACTTTATTATTGTTTTGCAAAAAATTGTCTATTGAAAAAAGCGTTTCAACTTAACCTCACTTTTCTTCTCTCAGCAAACGTGAAAATAAAATAAATGTATTACCGAAAAATGCCAAGTTTGTAGTTTGCTGAGGGCAAGGAATGTGCATCATTCAAAAGGGTGTAATTTTTAATGTAAACAAACATTTCATTCCGCTCGCTCTTGTGAATGTTTACATTGAATGTGAGTAGGATAAGCGGATCTTTCAGCTGTCAGCTGTCTCAATACCCTTAGCAAATTTGACAGCTGAATTTGAATAGTCATAAAAACAAACATCCAGTGTTGCCAGTAAATTTAAAATGACTCCAAATCGAGTTCAATGACACGGAAATAATTCTTTAAGTAATTTTATTGCTTTTTAATGACAATTAGAACGTATAAAATCGCAATTTAAGTGGGGTGAAGGTCGAATGTTCGCAGGCTCGGTTAAACTCGAACCAACATTTCGAAAGGGAAAAAGTAGATTAAATTTGAGTTTATTTTTCACGCGATCGCTCAACCGGAAATCGAATGGTTGCACACGTCTGCTGGTGTGAAAGTGTTATTTTTACCCAGGTAAACATTCTGAGGGGACAGAACAAAGTCCGAAATCGATTCCCCAGTTGAGTGACTCGTTAGCAAAGTGAAATAAATCCCCCCGGGAGAGTGGAATTTGCACTTCTGGGAGTGTTTTTTCAATGACGGTGTCCAGTCTATGACGGAAACAAAGCGTTTCAATTTAAATTAAATTTCCTCTTCAACCCATAACCTTTTCATAAGCAAAGATAATTTGAACATCTCTACTACTGAGCCAACAACATAATTGTATTATCACTTTGCTCTCCACAAGTCGTCAGGATTCCAAATTTCATCATCAGAATAAACAAATTGAAACTTTTGCCAATTTCAATTTCAACGAAAACTTGTCTCTTTCATCCGTGCTACGGAGTCACACAAACACCCACACACCTTCACATTGCCAATTAGATATTAATTTAACTGCAAAACATGTCATAACTACACTAAAACTTTCCTCCCACCAACACTTTGGCTTTGGCTGCGACAAACACGCGCGCGCTCCGGAACTTGCACGTGGAAAATGCGGAACGAATTTTGAGCAAACAAGTTTGTTTTGCCCCAAAAAGGTCCACCACAAGAGTGACAAAGAGACCGGAATTTGAACTTGTTATTATTTCTAATCATTAAAAATCAGAAAAATTATATAAAGCAAATAATTTTGAGGTAAAATTACAATAAAAACGTCAAAATCCAGCAATAAAACTATATTGACAAATCCATGGGGCAGTGTTGCCATTTTTTATTTTTAAGAATAGTCAAAAAAAAAAAACAAATAAAAAAAGCCTCTCATTTGACTTCAAATACTCAACACAAAATATCAATTAAAATAATTTTTGCAAAGTTTTGCATGTTTCATGAAAACTCGCAGCACTGCACAGTAGGGTGCCCCGAAAAAAAAAACCCAGGCAAAAGCTACCAACTCTTGCTGAACAAAAATTCGTACATTTTGCCGATATGCCCCATGGCATAGCAAAAACAGTTAAGGAATCAATATATATATATATAATATCAGAGTGCTTATGACTTTTATGTTTTGAAAACATTCTCAAATAAACCAAGATTTGCTGTCTTAATGCCCTTTCATTATTGGATAAAGTCGAGTGTTTTCACGAGAACATTTGTTAATTCAGAATTTCACAGAATTTCAAAAACTTTAGATATCCCTTGTATCTTTTATTGAATTACTATGTCTTGTATGGAACTTGACAAGAACAGTTATTGATAATGAACTGAGGCAAACCCGGAAAACTAACCAAATAAACCTTATCAAAATAACAGTTAAATAAAAATGTAGTCAAGTTAAAATTTGAAATTGATATAACAAGCAATAATCTCAACATTTGAATGAAAAAAGTGTTTTAAAATGCATTTTATACTAGTTTAGTGGTTTTCCAATCATTAGTATTCAAAAAAATTAAGATTTGTGAAAACAAAAAAATACATTTTTTTTAGTTTCATAGAAATTTTTCAAAAATTCAAAATATTTTTGAATAAACCCAAACATGCTAAAAATGATTTTTGAATTGATTTAAGCTGATTGTACTTCAATTTTCATTGAAATCTTGAAGTTTTTTGATTATTTTTTTGACTTGCTTAGGCCGTTGCAAATATCTTTCAAAGTTTATGTCGCCCTCCTTCAAAATTGGTCTGAAAGATCAAAGAGCAAAAAAAAATTCCAAAAAACTTCAAAATTTCCATGAAAATATAAGTCTTATCAACTGAAAACGATCTGAAATGCAATTTTCTGCATTGATAATCATATTTAGCATTTTTGGGCTTGTTTAAAAATGTTTTGAATTTTTTATGGAATTCCAATGTACAGCACCGCAAAAATTTTATTTTTCGCAAAAAAAATAAAATTTTCGTCAATACTTAGATATTTTGGAAATTAATGATGGCAAAACAACTGGACAGTTGTATAAAAAATCTAAAAGTTTCAACTTTTGAAACAGAAATTTGGAAATTGAATTTCATATAAAAATATGAAAAATTAATAAAAACAGAAATTTATAAATTTGAAAATAACAAAAAACATACCAAAAATAAAATACTTAAAAACATAAAATATAAAAATTAAAAAAAATAAATGTTTTAAAAATTATTAAAGTTAAGAAATTCAAAAGTTCACAAATTATTCATTTAAAATACTAAAAAAATAAAAAAAACTCTTAAATTTTTAAAAACCAAAAATTCCAAAATTTAAAAGTTTGTAAAATTTCAAAATTGAAATTTATTTATTCAAAACATTCAAAAATTTAAAAAAAAAATCTTAAATAAGAAAAAAACAAAAATTACAAATTTGTTATTCAAAATTAAAAAAAAAAACTGAAATTTAAGAATTCAAAAACTAAAATTGCTGAATTGAAAAAAAAAACAAACAGGTAATATGTTTTGACCAAATATGTGACTACAAAACTGTCCGATTATCTGGTAGCATTTTTGAATTAAACAAGAATTTTTTTAAAAATAATTTCCGTATAAAGAAAATTAAGAATTTTATTCCAGAACTTTAAAACGTCATTATTTTAGAATCTTAGAGTTTCAGAAATTTTCAAATATAAAAATTTATTTTTTCTGAGATTTTTTCTTTTTCTTGTTTTTTGTCAACTCCTCAATTTTTGGACTCTTTAATTTTTGAATTCTTGTTTTTTTGTTTTTTTTTTCAAGACACCAAAATTTCATCTGTCATTAAACAACTGATTTTATCAAAAGCATAGAAAAAAACCCTTCAAAAATCAGTTTATTAAACATAGCCATGCAGGGTTAAGTTCAAAGCAGTTTTTATTCAGAGGCCTGAAAAACAAAAAAAAATGTGGACTTTATGGCCATTTTACCGAAAAAAGATGCAATTTTTAAACTTAAATATCTTGAAGAAGTGCAAGCCAAATTTTATACACAAGGTTGCATTCGAAAGGAATAATCTAGTACTACAAACGCCGAAGAAATATCATAGCTATTTTTCTTTAGGTTGCGTACTTAAATTACGAAAATGTTGGTACCCTAACGTGTATAGGTCATCGCTAAAGTTTTGAAGTTATCGCAGTTTTCGTGAAAAAAGTCGATTTTTTCCCGTTTTCGTCATTTTCCTATTTTTTCGCGTGGCGCGTCGAAAAACCTAGTTTTTATTTTCAAAAAATCGTTTCTCAGAGTATTGAAAACATAACTTCACCATTTTTTGATATGTCATGTAAAACTTTGAGAGGAATCTGATAAAAATATTTTCAGATATAGGCTTTTTGGTCCCGAGACCTTCAAAACAGCATTTTAAGTTTTCATACGATCTTTTCAAATGTTAATCACCTTTCTTTTGCACCTAAGACAGCTAAAATCGGATTGAATGGCGTGGAGATATGATTTTTTGAAAAAAGTGGTTTTTGCGAAAAATGACGAAAATTGCCATTTTTTGGACCACCCTAACACGGCGTAGGTCAGCCTAATGGCCAAACAAAAAAAAAATAAGGGTCTAATTATTTCGGCCAAGGAACCCCCAGAAAAATTTTGAGCCCGATCGGAGAATCATGCTGTTTTCTTGGGGAATTGCTGTATATTTCCTAAAATTGAAGTTTGATGAGCTAATACTTGATGTCACTTGCTTTAACATTTTAAAGTTTTAAGCTACATATATTTAAATGATGATTCAATTTCATCAATATCAAAAATAAAGAGAATGATTTCAAATGCTGTTGATGAGTTTTAAATAAGTCTACAAGATCTCTTTATCTGTGTTTTGACAAAAAATAAAATAAATAGCAAAAAATTTTGAAAAGGAAAAAAGTCTTCTGTACAGAGAGCTTTCCATTATTTCCTTTTAGTTGTCGCACGGTTCGAGCCAACAAGTTGCAAAACTTTCTCGCCAAGGATTGGGACGAAACCAAGACGATAAACTTTCCGCAAAACATAAATATTTCAGTTGGTGAGTTTCCATCTATCCTCGGTAACTTGCCAAAATGTTGAACTTTATCCCGAGGAAAACTGTAAACTCCGTACTAATTATATTAACACTTTCAAATGTAAACCCGCTTTTCGGCAGCAAAATTTAAGTTAGCTTCAGGGGACTCACCTCTTGCGCTTGTAATCGAAACCGGGCTTCCTCGACGGCGTCCTTCTTGGTGGTGAGACCCTTGTCCCGGAGCGACGTCCGCCGCACGGATTGTGCCCTGCAGGGATGGGAGCGAACACTTGTTTTGTTAGCGCGAGAAAACGACGGGGGAATATCCGGATTAGAACTATGTGCGGTACAGCGGGGCTGGGGGTGTAAGACTCTCCCGTGGGAGGGGTCTCTGTTTTATAGGACTTTGCAAAGCAAATAAGCCAATAATAAAAAAAAAGAAGAAGTTTGGAATAAGTACCTGGTGTTATTGCTCTGGGATCGCCGGACCCGTTTGCGTTGGGCCTCGGCCAGTCGTTTACTCTCCTGCTCCGTCTTGAGCTGCTCTATCCGTTCTCGAATCTCCGGGTCCTCGCAAATATCTGCAAAGAAAAGTGAAAATATTGTTTGAAATATGAAGGTATTTGATGATATTCTAGGAATTGAGCATTCCTCTACGATTTAGCAAATCGACTTTTCATTGTGGTTTTTTTTTCGATGAAATTTTGTCCAAATAAGCCGTTTTGCATTATTGGTTTTTCCATAAAAGTCTCCATAAAAATTTTGAGCCTGTCAATAACAAAGTGTTATGAAATTAAATATTATATTAAATTAAATATTTGAAAATCAGTATCTGAAGAAGGGATTTTCTGATCATATTGGTGTCTTCGACAAAGTTGTAGGTAACGACTTGGACTTTTCAGAAAAACAGGTACACGGAAAGAATGCCGTACTTTTTATTTCAAATTTAGCACAAAATCTTGATTTTGACAAAGCTTTCTTCGATTTTTTTGTATGTTTTAGTAGATCAAAAGTGCCAACTAGGGGAAATATACCCTTTCTAATCAAACACCTATCTTCGTCATATGGAAAGTTTGATACTCGATTAAAGCTCCAAAAATACTATTTTGGCTGTAAACTTACCAGCAACAGCACCGCCTCGAGTAAGCACGCAAATTTATACCATTTACAGGCCAAAAAGATCAATTTTAATGCACTTTTGAGCATAATTTCTATTTTGCGAGACCATTTCTCATCATTTTGGTGGTACACACATCCAAGGCAAGATCAGAGGTTAACTGCTTAACGAAAGTCGCCATCAATATCTTTTCATTTGCGCTAGCGTTTTCAAAGCGATTAAGATATAAAATTGCTTCCAACTACCGGCAACATGTTCCGAGCGAGGAGCGAAGGCAAATAAAGAACAAAGAGTGGCCACCAACACCACCAACATGCTGATGCAGCGCCTGTTAGAGTGAGAAAGTACTGCCAGGAAACTTTCGCTATAAATGCTACTTTTCGTGAGTGTTTGCTTAAAATTTCATCAATTTTGGCAGCACTAAGCAGACCCAAAAGAGCGCTGGAAGAAAAAAAGAACTAAGTTGAAAATAGAAAAATGGGCGTGGCCCAATGCACTCGACTGATTAGAATGCATTTTTGAAATATTTATTTTAAATGCTTGTAAAAGAAATAGCATAACTTTTAATAAAAGTGAAAATAAACAGAAATGTTCACAAAAAGTTACTCTACTCGTTGGTGTACTTGGTTTTACTGAATTTCAAGGAACAATCTAGATTATCCAGCATCATTCAAACACGACCGCTTATTAGGCTTAAAATGGGCATATTTCCCCTATTGAGGTTTTTGTGCATGACGGACGGTTTTGTTTCGACCATGTTATGAATCTTTAAAAAATGATGATTTTACGAAATTTGGATCGTTGTTGAGTTAAAACCATTTTTTAGATTATATTTTTCGAAATAACATGTTTTTATATATTAATAAAAGTGTACTTCAACTCTGAAAAAAATATTTTCATAAAGGTAGTGTAATTCTCAAACATATTTTTAACATTGTTGGTACGCTCATTGGTTGCAGAAATGGCCTTGCAAAGAATGAAAATTAGGGAAAATACATACGCCAAAACATGATTTATGCGAAACAACAAATCTGATGCATTCTCTAAGCTATTAAAACATAAAAGTTTCTGAATCTTGCGAATGGATTTTCTGATTGATTTAGACTAGAGTTTTTGGCAAAGTTGTGAGTATTGCTTCTTAGGATTTTTCAGAAAAAAAAATGTACAAAGTATAAAAAAATAACCAATTTATTTAACTCGACTTTTACTTTTCACAAAAAATGGGTTGTGCAAAATTACAATTTAAAAAAAATCTCATTTTAGATATGTATTTTTTTATTGTGCCATAAGTTGTTCATAATTTATTTTGCAGTGTTGCCAATTGATCGAAAAACCATGTTTTTAGAACAAAAATGAAAAATAATGATAAAGTGGCTATTTAAAATATTTTTTCGGAAGTATCAGATAAATTCCAAAAAATCTGCTACAAAGATATTGAAGATTGGACCAATGGTTGCAAAGATATAACCTCCGAA
Organism: Culex quinquefasciatus; assembly: GCF_015732765.1. Classification (NCBI taxonomy): domain Eukaryota; kingdom Metazoa; phylum Arthropoda; class Insecta; order Diptera; family Culicidae; genus Culex; species Culex quinquefasciatus. Next base: position 29,415,658 of record NC_051862.1, on the reverse strand, counting down.
AGAAAAACAAGGTTTGCTCTACATCACCAAAACAGCGTTGACGATGATTAAGCAAATACACATCCGATTTTCGATGTCGAAAAATTAACCTCTTCCCGCCCAGAGCAAAATCGAGATATTTAAGTTTTTCTACATTACTTGTTACTAGATCAACTAAATTTTATGAAATTTTAATGGTGATAAGTCAACATTCTATATGAACTAATGCAGGTTAAACCATGATGAAAAAATGCATGGTTGCAGAAAAATTTAGTTTTGATGACAAAAATCAGTGGTGCTCTGGAGTAACCATGGGCGTGAGAGGGTTAAAGTAAATATCGTAAAATTTTCCAAACCTTAGAGAAAAAAACACCGAGAAAATCTAAAAATGTTTAATTCAACCCTTATATTTGTCATGGTCGAAAATAATTGATTAAATGCCATTTTCAAATGCGCAGACTGCCATGTTTTCGAAAGATCCCGAAAGAGAGAAATAAAAGCAATATCTACAACATTGCCGAAGTCACCAAATTGATCAGAAAATCCGTTTTGAAGATAAATATTTTTTGAATACAGTTCAGACTCAACTACTCGAAGGCCTCGGAAAAATTTCACTTCGGCTAATCAAAACTTCCGATAATCGAATCACGAAAAAAATATTTGTATATATTTTTTCCGAGATAATCGAGTTTGAACTGTTTTTGATTATTTTTTGTATGGACTTCTGCAAAATTGTATGAAAACTTGTGAGATAATTTTACTTCAGAGATATTTTTTTTTCGAAAAATCAAGTTTTAATAGATGTAATTTTTCCCTATTTTAATTTTTGATTTCTCACTAAAGGGGTTTTAATGAAATTTTTAATATTTTGAATATTTTTGCAATTAAGTTATTTAAGCAATTTTTCATTCTTTTATTTAATATTCAACATAAGACGGGATGTTTATTATGCTCTATTTGAAATATTTGCAAGTATTTTGTTACGATTTTTGTCTTTTAGTTTAATTTTGAATAAAATGTGGGAAAATTGCATAAACAGATCAATGACAAAAAAAAAAACAAGAACGTAAAGATGTTCAGATTTGAATAGAACTTTTGAAGTGAACTTTCGAGATTTCTCTTTTTTGAGTTGAATAAAAGAAAGAAGAAAATAAATGCTTTAAAAAAGTAAAATGCGAAATATTGTAAGGAGACCAAAACTAACATCTCTTCTTTATGTTGAATTTGAAAAAAAAGAAGTTAAAAGGCATAAAAAACTTTATTGTCGAATATTTAAGACGGCCAGAATGTGAAACTCTTAAGTTAAATTTTGAATTAATTATGGGAAAATTGCATGGAACAGCTCGATTGTTGAATATTTAAAGAGGGCATCTTTTAAAAGGATTTCCCTTCTTTAGTTGAATGCTAAATAAAAAAGGGCAAATTTAATTTAAAAAAATATTGCATAAAATTTTAAAAGTGAAAATATCTAAAACTATCAGAAGGTTTTATTTATTTGAACTAAATTTTAAATACAGATATTAAAAATTGCATTTAAAAGCGATATTGAGGGAAAGGGCGCGTTAAGGGGAATTTACAGAGATACTTAATTTTTTGACAAATCCATAATCTCTTATTGTGGGGACCGATTCGGGACTCGTAAACAAAACGAACCGTCTCGTTAGAGGTTAGAAAACAGTGTGTTTATTCATGTGGTTTTCCTCACTGAGCAATTCTCTGAGATTTCGGTCATTCAATTTGGTCGAAATATTGGTCGCAAAATTTTTTCTACTTCGTTTTTCGATGTAAAATTGAATTTTCAATCAAAAAGTACTTCAGTGAAAATTTGGTAAAGTGCGCCGTTTTCAAGTTATGGCCATTTTCACGTAAGTTTTTTTGAAAGTAGTCGCTGTTGGGTAATTCTCTACCAACTCACACGAAATCGGGAAAAGTTGCCCCGACCCCTCTTCGATTTGCGTGAAACTTTGTCCTAAGGGGTAACTTTTGTCCCTGATCACGAAACCGAGGTCCGTTTTTTGATATCTCGTGACGGAGGGGCGGTACGACCCCTTCCATTTTTGAACATGCGAAAAAAGAGGTGTTTTTCAATAATTTGCAGCCTGAAACGGTGATGAGATAGAAATTTGGTGTCAAAGAGACTTTTATGTAAAATTAGACGCCCGATTTGATGGCTTACTCAGAATTCCGAATAAACGTATTTTCATCGAAAAAACACTAAAAAGTTTTAAAATTCTCCCATTTTCCGTTACTCGACTGTAAAAATTTTGGAACATGTCATTTTATGGGAAATTTAATGTACTTTTCGAATCTACATTGTCCCAGAAGGGTCATTTTTTCATTTAGAACAAAATTTTTCATTTTAAAATTTCGTGTTTTTTCTAACTTTGCAGGGTTATTTTTTAGAGTGTAACAATGTTCTACAAAAATGTAGAGCAGACAATTACAAAAATTTTGATATATAGACATAAGGGGTTTGCTTATAAACATCACGAGTTATCGCGTTTTTACGAAAAAAAGTTTTGAAAAAGTTGCTTTTTGCGTTTCTCTTTGTTTCGTCGTCCGTGTCTGTCGCGGGTGACCATGAATGGCCATGATCGATGACGACCAACTTTTTCAAAACTTTTTTTCGTAAAATCGCGATAACTCGTGATGTTTATAAGCAAACCCCTTATGTCTGTATATCAAAATTTTTGTAATTGTCTGCTCTACAACTTTGTAGAACATTGTTACACTCTAAAAAATAACCCTGCAAAGTTAGAAAAACACGAAATTTTAAAATGAAAAATTTTGTTCTAAATGAAAAATGACCCTTCTGGGACAATGTAGATTCGAAAAGTACATTAAATTTCCCATAAAATGACATGTTCCAAAATTTTACAGTCGAGTAACGGAAAATGGGAGAATTTTAAAACTTTTTAGTGTTTTTCGATGAAAATACGTTTATTCGGAATTCTGAGTACGCCATCAAATCGGGCGTCTAATTTTACATAAAAGTCCCTTTGACACCAAATTTCTATCTCATCACCGTTTCAGGCTGCAAATTATTGAAAAACACCTCTTTTTTCACATGTTCAAAAATGGAAGGGGTCGTACCGCCCCTCCGTCACGAGATATCAAAAAACGGACCTCGGATTCGTGATCAGGGACAAAAGTTACCCCTTAGGACAAAGTTTCACGCAAATCGAAGAGGGGTCGGGGCAACTGCTGTGTGAGTTGGCGGAGAATTACCCTGTTATTTATTTTTTTAAATAAATGTCCATGTTTGGTCACATAAAAAAAAAAAAACATTTTTGAAAAGCTGAGAAAATTCTCTATATTTTGGTTTTTTGAACTTTGTTGATACTACCCTTAGTTGCTGAGATATTGTCATGTAAAGGTATTTAGGAAAATTGATGTTTTCTCTGTCTCACCCAAACAACCCACAATTTTCTAATGTCGATATCTCAGCAACTAATGATCTTATTTTAAATGTTAAAATATGAAACATTCGTGAAATTATTCGATCTTTTAGAAAACACTTCTTTCATTTTTTTAAAATTAAAACTAACTTTTCAAAAGGGCTTAACATTCATTATTACGCCCTTTTGGATTGGTAGTCTTGATTTAAAAAAATTGAAAATATTGTTTTCGAAAAGATTGGAAAATTTCACGAATGTTTCAGCTTTTCAAAAATTTTTTTTTTCAAAAGTGGGCAAACAGACACTATTTTCAAAATCAAAATTTCATTAATAGTCAGGACCCGGTGCCTGCAGTTCCCGTTACAGTTTATATGGAATTCCAATAAGAATGTAACAGAAAAATTAGGCTCCGGGTCCAGACTGTTAAAGTACTTTTTGATTGCAAATTTGGTATTACATCGAAAAATGAAGTTGAAAAATTTTTACGAACAATATTTTGTTTTTTTTTTTAAATCAGTAATGATTCAAAAATTCAAAATTGATAATGATACATATATTGAGGCTCAAATACGGGTTGGTTTGTTTGAAATTGTGGACATGTCGATGTCAAAAATTGTTCAACACTCACCGGAAGGCGTTTCATCGTTCTTATTTTTGGCATTCAAATCGGCACCGGCTTGCGCCAGCATCTCCAGTACTTCCAGCTGCAAGGAAAAAAGCAAGTAAATTATAAATAAAGAACAAAAGCTGCTTTTTTTCTGGCACAACTCACGTGACCCCAGCAGGCCGCTGCATGCACCGGCGTCCAGAGGTCGTGATCGACGGCGTCCGTCGCCACGTGCTGCTCTAATAGGAACTCTACCACTCGCGTGTAGCCGTTGGCGGACGCTATGTGAAGCTGTGTGAAGAGACCGAAAATGCTGATTAAAAAAAGGGAATCTTCATTGGAGTTGGTTCTCGCAATTACCGGCGTCGCCCCCGCGCTGTCAGGTACTTCCAGGTCCCCGTCCTGCCGGGCGGCCGTCTCCTGCAGGTCTACGAGCATTTTGGTTTCGGTGGCGGCCCGCGTTTCGTCAATCAGTTCCTGCGTGACGCCCCGTTTGCTCATCTCGGCCTCGATGTAGTCCAGGGCTTCCTCGTCGTCGCAGATGTCGTACGGCATGTTGCCGTCGGCGTTCACCGAGAGGAGGTTCGCTCCGCGCCCGATCAGGATCTTGACCAGGTTGAGGTGGCCGCAGGTGGCGGCCGCGTGGAGCGGGGTCCACCGTTCGCTGTCCTGGGCGTTGACGTTGGCGCCGTAGTCGAGCAGCAGGTTCAGCATTTCGGCGTTGTCGTCGATGCAGCACTGGTGCAGCGCCGTCAGGCCGTCCATGTTGGTCGCGTCCGGCGTGACGCCCTTCTGGAGCAGTTTGGCCACCTGGGGGAGGAGGAGGGAAAATAAATAAATTTAAATCAGATTAATTGTATTCAGCTTAAACAGACAATTGAATCCCGCACAATCAAATTCTTTTGATGCAAATTCCCAGACAGTTTTGAATTAATGTTCCGTGCCCCACCTCCCACCTCCCTTCAAGTAAAATCAACCTTATTTATTCTTCAAATAACTCACACTTCGTTGACTGCCCCTCGCCTCAGGGTATAAATATTTCAGAATAAAGCACCAATCATCAATCTCAACAAGAAGGCAAGCTTTTCTGCACATTTCTCGGAGCTTTTCCTTTCAATTCTTTCCCATCATTCTCAGACCATGACTTTGCTGCTCCTTATGCTGCTGCAATCCGGAAGATCCGGCGCTTGAGCGCTCGACGAAGCAGCCCTATAATGGCATTTCCTCTGGCTCCTTAATGATGCACCATACATTCACTTGAGGAACGTCGCCCGTCCTTCTCTTTTGTGAGATACAAAGTCGTTTGAGCGAAGGACTAAAGGAGGACGTCACGCAGAGGATTATGAATCGATAGTTTTGCTAAAGTGAGCAGGAAATCGTGTGCGCCCGGCCTTCGTTGCTGTTTTGTGGGATAAAAGTTTAGTTTTTGAGCACAGTTGAAAAATAAATTGAAAATTATCGATTTGTATCTTTCACGAAAAAACAATTTTAAAATTAAAATCAAAGTTTTTTTTAATTGCTAAAAAAATAGTCTTAATACTCGTATTTTTTAAAGTTCAAAATCAGGATATCCTGGACTGAAAATCAAACGAAAGTCACGTTCCCCTTATCCGGTGCAGGGAAGAATCACGTCCACGGAGGTTGGGTGTGTGGGAGCGAAGGATAAATTTCAAATATAGTCCGGAAGACGCTCAATTAGGGGAGGGATCGAATCTAGAGAAGGAGAGAATTGTGGGTGTACATTTGGAGACAAGTCGTGGCTTTGTTTGAGCAATCAGATTAGTAGTTTATTTAGGAGATAGAAGAAATTCTCTTGAGAGAATTTTAGGTCACAGAAAAATTTATACAAAACAAATAAAAACAGAAAATAATCTTGCAAAAACCATTTTCGGTCATGGTTTACATATTGAAAAATTAAACTATTGTAAACTGCGTTTATGTATTGTAGTAATTGCAAATAATGTCATGTAATAATATGATTTGAAAGTCATTTTATAACCCTCTACTGCCCAAATTTTTTTTTGGAAATTTTTATTTTTCCCGTGTTCAGGAGGTCATTTCGAGCAACATTTGTTCTACAAAAAACCTTTTATTCTCTTGTTTTAGGTTTTTTTGTTTAATTTTTAGTATTTTAATTTGCATTTATCTTGTTCAGTTTTTGTTTGTTTTTGATAGTATGTATTTGGCATATTCTACCACCTCCTATCATTTCATTTTGCCTATCTCATTTTTTCATGTTTTTACAGCCACTTTTTCGATTTTTTGCTTGCTTTTCATATTTTCTGCTATAAAATGGCATCAGTATCATTTAAATTGTAAAAAATGCGTAGAGGCATAGTCTGAGACACTAGAAAAATTACTGCATACTTTGTTTTACTTAAAATATAGGAAATGTTAGTAAAAAACACAGCCAAAGTTGACCCCTGAAAAAATTACCTTTAAAAAAAATATTGGCAAAGTCACATAAAACAAATAAAACTTACAACCCATGAATTTTCTCAAATTTTAGGAGTTCTTCTTTCCAATGCTATTGAAAGATCAAAATTTGGTTGAAAAATTGATTTTTGGTGATTTTTTAAATCGAAGCCCGTCTAAAGGCGGGGTTGGGTTGTAGAGGGTTAGCCCAAATTCTTTAGTAAGAAAGGCAAAAACTTGCAAAAATAGCTATTTTCGACACAAACATGAACTGACATAAACTTAAATAATTGAAACGGGCATTGCTATTTTAAATCCAATTTTTGGGTTTGTTTTATTTTTTAGTTTGCTTCTTAAAGTTTTTTTATTCTAATTTTTTAATCTGTTTTTTAGTTTCTCTTTAATGTTTCTAAAACTTAAAATGAAGGACGAGGCTTAAAAAAAATCCAGTTTCTTTTTCTTAATTCCGCTGTATCTTACCAACCAGTGGTCCAATCTTGAATGTTTCTTAGACGAAATTGTGGGAAATTTTCTGAACTTTTCGGAAAAAAAACAGGAATGGATGGAATGGACAATCATGGCCACTATTAAAAACACCATGTATAAATATTTGTTTTACTTTGTTTTGAAAACGGTGCATTGAATAAAAAAAAATGTTAAGTACTTTTCAATTGCAAATTCGATGTTACATAATAAAATTAGGTCACATGATTTATTCTTTTTTTACAAAAATCACTTTTAAATACAATTACAGCTCGTCGGCAAAATGTTAGTCGATATTTCTGAATGGCTTAAAACATGCGGGATTTTATCCCCAAAAACAAATTAAAAAAATCAAAAATTAAAAAAAAACCCGGATTTTGGGTTTTTTTTTGAAAGAAATTTAATTTAAAAATCACCTATGTTTTTTCCGATTACTTATTTTTTCTTAATAGTCAACATCAATACTCATAACTTTGCCGAAGACACCAAAATAAAAATAAAAATTTACAGGTTTTCGAATATTTACGTACCATTTTAGATTTTTTGAGATGCGATTTTTCAAGGATCTTAGAAAAAAAATTCTTCGGATAATTGAAGGACGAAAAACAAAATTTCACGGTGTCATATTTTTTACTGTCGAGTATGACTCCTAAGCTACACTAAAGTTATTTATAATGTTGATATCAAAAATGGCGGGGGTGACATATTGATAAAATGCATTTTGTAATTTAACAGTCTCAATCATTCAAATTTGACTTAAATAGGGTTGCACTCAAATTTGATTTTAAAATAAAATAAAAAAATAATAGCGATCTGATACACTTTTACATTTTAAAACTGCAAATTCGTTTTTGCATTTTGAAGAAAAGTTATTTTTTAACTTTTATATTATTTTAGAAAAGTCTGATCATACATCAGAAAAAAAATGTTCATTATTCTAAGATATTTTGAAGACTTTTGGTAGTAGGGGAAAGTGGGGCAAGAGGAACAATCGCTCGTACAATCGTTATTCTTACAATTTCCAATATTTCCAATACAAGGAATTGTTACTAGCAATGCAGTTAGTTAACTCTACTACCACATAACCGCCAAAATGACGTAAACGCCGTTCAAGTAGGTTTCCCATAGTGACGGGCTACATATTTCAGGGTGTAAAATTACATAAAATTGCATAAAATAATGCAATATTTATTTTACACCCAGGCCTTTTACACGCAGCTGGATTACTACTTTTCTAGCTGTGTACCAATGATTTGCACCTATTGTAAAGTATGATTTATAATTTGGTTATTGTTGTTTAGAGCTTTTAAAATTGTTTGTTCAGGTGAGGCAAGTGTACCATATGGATGTTAAGTATGGAAAAAAAAATTGCTACAACAATATATTTTATTGGAAAATAAATACATAAAAGTACTTAAAAACTGATAAACAATTCTTGAGTTTTTTTTAAAAGGTCCTATAAACCAAATTTTCATTTTTTGCTTTTTGGGTGTTTTTGAATACCCCTGACTCAAGGCGGTTCTAAAAACACCCAAAAAGCAAAAATTTAAAATTTGGTTTATAGGTCCTTTTCAAAAAAAACTCCAGAATTGTAAAAAATGTCCATACAAAATATAGCGATGATATGAAAATTAATTATATATCATCTAAGTAGTTATTTTTTTCTTACAATCGTTCAAAATAAAAGTAAAATATTATTACTTCATCTAAAAATGAAAGTAACGTTTCGAATAATCTGATATGTCTAAGTGATAACAGTTTAATTGTTAACAAATTCCTCTTACCCCAACCGTCTTGCCCCACTAGTTGAGTAGAATATACGAAAAATGAGTAGTTTTAAAATCAATTGTTCATAGTACAAAACTGGATTTTTTAGAAACTTGTTGTATCAAAGTCTTAGTCAAGACGTAGAATAAGATGATTATCAAAAATCCGACTCATTTATTTAAGTTTTTAATGGGTTTTATCGAGCAGCTTAGCTTGTCACACTTGTCCCACCTTCCCTACAGTCGAAACTCGATTATCCGAATGTCTTGGAATAATTTACTTCGGATGATCGAATCACGAAAAAAAAGTTTACTTTTTTAACTGTTGAGCTTAAATATGACCCACTAAACAACTCTAAGGTGATTTATAATTTTGAAATACAAGGTGGAGGCCAAAATGGCTGAGAAGAAATAATGAAGAAGAAAAAAAATACATTTTGTAATTTAAAAGGCAATCAACCACTCAAATTTAACTTAAAACAGATTAGATGAATAAGTTAGAAAATTCTTCAAAAAACGAAAATAATAAATATAAACGATTCAATTATCCGAAGTCTCAAACCTTCGGATAACCGAACTTCTGATAATGAAAACTTTGGATAATCTAGTCTTGACTTTTACTGCTTCTTTATTTTTAAAATCTGTTTTGTATAGACTTCTCAGATTCCAGAATTCGACTAACTACAATTAGAAATGCATTTTCTAGCGTTCGTTATCATATTTACAAAAAATAATAATAATAAAATTAAATAACATGCTACATTTTTTGTATTTCAATTCAAAAGGCATGGAAAACGCATTATATGGCAGTACAGTTGATTTGCATTAATTTGTTGGCAAAAAATAGTTTTAAGGAAAATATTTCTTTTGTCGAAAAAAAACCTTTTAGCGGTACTTAACATTGAAAAGTCACTTAAATTCAAAATATATTTAAATTAATTCAAACATGTTGATCATAATTATAAACGAAAGGGAAAAAAATTAAATGATTTTCAGTCAATTGCACTTAAAATTACATACCATGATTATTTGGAGCGTTTTTAAAGGGTAGACAAAAACTTTGAAAAATATTTGCAAAAGCCTAGAAGATATTTCGCTGAAATGAGCTAAAGAAATAACACTTCGCCAAATCAAAAATAAATTAAATTTTATATCAATTCATAAATTTACTAAATATTATTTTAAATTTCTGTGTACATTTGCCAGTTTTAACCAAAAGAAAACAAATCCGTCCAACAATTGCTTTTCCAGTCACCATCGATAACAACCACTTTTCCCTTTTTTGATCGGAATCTTCCCCCCTCACTTGATAAGTGTGTCTGTCCTGCCATCCTCCAAAAGTCGTCATTTCCTTCGATTTATTCACGTTCGCGCCGGGCACTTTTATTCTTGCTGACGGGTCCTCTCGTATTGACAATGAAAGGTCACAACAGAGGGACAGAGATTTCTCGGAGTCTGTTCCGTTGATTGTGGAAAATTGGCCCGATTTAATGGTCACCGTGGAATATTTCACCTGCGTCGGACAGGTTGACGGTGCTTTGAATGGGCTTTTGTCCCGTGACTTCTTGGGATTTTGAATTATATTTATTTTTATGATTTTTTTCGCATTAAGTGTGTTCTGTCGAGATACAAATGTTATTGATTTTCCACTTCAACTGAACGACACTTTCCGACAATGTGTAAACAGCAAAAGTACCTTTCCATTTTCGTCTAGCGATAAAAAGGGGGAATTGGTACTTTCAAGATTACTTGTTACTAAATTTAGACAATTTTAAAAGATTTTTTTTAGGTAAAATCATATTTAGGCAATTTTGAAAAATGCGTAAACAAACATTGTTAAAGCCACTTTCCCCTATTTCACTTTAGGAGCTGTTGTGCTCGCCAAAGTACCCTTCACTCAATGGCACCCCCGCGGAAGATCATTTTTTGGTGGGGCCGTGACAATGGCAGTCACAGCCTGTCGAAAAGCGAAATCGATTTGGGCGGTATTTTATTTTCCCTCGAGGGCCTAAGCAGAATATTCCTCGCGCAAATCGTTTCCCAAAATTCCGCACATTGTAGCAATACTGACCCGTTTTCTTTTTTGGAGAGGGAATGGTTTAGGGTGCACCCCACCAAGGTAGTAAATTCCGCATGGGAAATCCCTCCTCAACACGCTCACTTGCGGTGCTTTACGACCGGCATTAAATTTGCAAACTGTGCCGGCCACGAACTCGACCTTAACCAAATCACACTTGATGGTCCGGGACCCTTGAGTGATCAAAGTTAAGTTTTTGAAGAAAGAATTGAAAAATAAAAAAAAATATTTATTTTTTCTACAAACAAATAAGATGATTAAAAAATAAGCGACAAAATTTCAAGAAGTTTAAATCAGACCTGTTTTCTTGATATAAAATAAACAATCTTCAAGATATATGAAACATTAATAAACTTGACCTCAAACAATGAAAAAACCTCAAATCTCATCTCTTCCACCATGATGGTGGGCCATTTGTTAACGGGCAAACCAAAGCAAGCGTTGAGTTGTTGGTCCACTGTGGATTGGCCATAAAAAACAATTTTAATGCGCGCTCTCTCGCTCTCGGTTCGCAGACCAAAAAGTACAACTCAATCTTAGGTCCAAGTTGGCGGCGCGGCGGTTTGGCGAGTGTACAGGCCTTTTGATGACCGTATAGAGTTGTGATTTTTGTTTGTTTAAAACAAAACACTTAAAAACTTAAAAATCAGCAAAAAATAATAATAAGATTTTTTTTAAAGTCAGTTGAAATTAAATTTCAAAAATTAATCTGTTTGATCAAACTCCCCCCATACAACGTTGTGTTTTTGTTTCCGCAAAAATATTATTGTTTATTTACGCGCGAACGAGGCTCTTCTGGTCCCGGTTTACGGCAGCTGATGCCGGGCTGGCTTGGCGGTCAACGTGCCCGACGTCACGTTTCGTCTGGGGTCCCCTCTCTCCAATTCTCCAACTGGGCAGATTTAAAATAAATTGTTTCCATCATAAACTTTCTTTTCCTCTGGGGAATAACGCAGCAAAGAATACAGTTATGAATTTTAAGTTGTGGAGCAAAAAAAATGTTTTGCTGGAAATCGGCTTTTTTCATCTTTTTTCAACGTTCAAATCTGGAGTTTTTTTTGAAAAGGTCCAATAAACCAAATTTTCAGTTTTTGCTTTTTGGGTGTATTTGAATCCGCCTCGAGTCAGGGGTATTAAAAACACCCAAAAAACAAAAACTGAAAATTTGGTTTATTGGAACTTTTCAAAAAAAAAACTTCAGAAGTATTGTTGATGCAAGAAAATTTACAACACAACACAGTGCACAGTGGTCCGAAACCGAAATCTAGCGTGACAAAATTGATAGCGGCCACACGTTAAGATTAAGGTATTTGGTGTCTTCCAGACAAATGATCAGGGTCAATAGGGGTATCTGGTTCAGAATTTTTATTTTGGCGGGATGACGAGATAGCGCTTCGGTGTCTTGAGAAAAGTTGTAGGGAACACCATTCTGAGCAACTTTGCTGAAGAGCACAAAGTACATATTCTAGAGTACTTTTGCTGAAAATACCTCGGAGGTTTTTTTGTTTAACTCATATCTCAACTTAAAAATGAGCATTTTTAAATCGTTTTTTGCCCATAGCTTTTGATAGAATTGACCAAAATTCGTTTTTCAAGAATAAAAATGTTCGTTTTGACAAGCTTTACAAAAGTCTAGAAGAGCCCAAAAATGTACAAAATGATTTAGTGGTTGTAAAAGAAGAAACATGTTGTAGCTGAAATATTTCAGGAATCAACAAAATAATTAAATTTATTCCTGAAATATTTTGACTATAACTTTCGTTTAGAAGGTCCGATTTTCGCTCTCTTGGAAGATAAATGTGTGTTTTGATGAGCTCTACAAATGTCTAGAAGACACCATCTCGCTACGACATAAGCTTGAGTTGATAAATTCAAAAAACTCGTTTTTTCATTAACACCTCAACCTTTATTACAAAAATGGCTCTATAAACTTCCCGTTTGAATAACGTCATGATTCGAATTCCCGGACGCTTCGAAACCCGGACACTTCAACTTGCTTTATCAATTATTTGGATATAAGTACGCATTATGAATGTCAAAACTGTGTTATTTGATGAATTCTGACATCAACTTTCATTTAAAGATTGTTTGAACGCTGTAGTTAATGCCAAAACAATTAAATAAAATAAAATTATAAGTTTACCAAAAATGCGAAACATTTCAACGGAAATATTTCATAGGCGTCCGAAGCACCGGGAAGGCAAAGCAGAAATTTGTGGTTTTGATTTCCTTAATTTCTAGCCATTTTTTATATAAACTATCAATTGTTTTGATGTTAACAGCTTATTTGAGACCTAAAGAATGCCATTCACTAACATTTCAGTCCAAATTTGTGCTATTCATAAGTAAAATTGAGTGTCCGGAATTCGAAGTAAAAGTGTCCGGATTTCGAATCAGCTCTTATCAGTGTCCGGGATTCGAAGCACAACAAGTCATTTTAATTTTCAAATTCTGATGAAAAATTGTTAGAAAAGACATATTTTGCATGCATTCCCTTAAAACTGACTATTTATACTATATCCTGATGATATTTCTACATTTCCAACTTATTACATGATTTTTTGCCAGCTATAACAAAAATAATATGGTACTAAGTGTCCGGATTTCGAATCATGACGTTGTGCTTTTCAGCAAAGTTGCTCAAAATGGTGTTCCCTACAACTTTTCTGAAGACACCGAAGCGCTATCTCTTCATCCCGACAAAATAAAAATTCAGAACCACCCCAAAATTTGGACCACCCTAATGTCCACCATACCAAAAGATGCCCCTATTGACCCTGATCATTTGTCCAGCTCTAAATTTTTTGGAATTGGAATTGGAATTGGAATTGGAATTGGAATTGGAATTGGAATTGGAATTGGAATTGGAATTGGAATTGGAATTGGAATTGGAATTGGAATTGGAATTGGAATTGGAATTGGAATTGGAATTGGAATTGGAATTGGAATTGGAATTGGAATTGGAATTGGAATTGGAATTGGAATTGGAATTGAATTGGAATTGGAATTGAATTGGAATTGGAATTGGAATTGGAATTGGAATTGGAATTGGAATTGGAATTGGAATTGGAATTGGAATTGGAATTGGAATTGGAATTGGAATTGGAATTGGAATTGGAATTGGAATTGGAATTGGAATTGGAATTGGAATTGGAATTGGATTTGTTTTTGTTTTTGTTTTTGTTTTTGTTTTTGTTTTTGTTTTTGTTTTTGTTTTTGTTTTTGTTTTTGTTTTTGTTTTTGTTTTTGTTTTTGTTTTTGTTTTTGTTTTTGTTTTTGTTTTTGTTTTTGTTTTTGTTTTTGTTTTTGTTTTTGTTTTTGTTTTTGTTTTTGTTTTTGTTTTTGTTTTTGTTTTCCTTCGAGTAATCGAGTCTTATTATACCTTTTTTCTGACATAAAAAATGTACCCCTTCCCAGATGTAATATTACCATGATTTTTTTTTCTGTGTAGAACTAGAAATTTCCAAAACTCAACATTTCAAAACAACAACAATCCGCTATGGAAGCTGACCGAGATAATGATGATCTTGAGTTGATCCATTCTCAAAGTATCAAAAAGATCAACAAAGCAACCACACGCGGTAACAGAGCAAGTGTGTTTGGCCTCCGCGGTGTAAAAAGTAAATATTTACACTAATTTTCGGGGTACGATTCGCTTTCGGCGGCCGTATTTACCTTCATCTGTTTGCTTGTTTGTTTGCACTAAGAAGTGTGTTTTCCATTGGGTGGACTTGGGTAAACATTTCCCCTCACCGAGTGACATGACATTGCCGATACTGGGTCATCATCGGTGGACAAGCAAACACAAACTTGGATTGTACTTTTCCGGAAAATTGAAAAGCAGGAAAAACAGAAATATTATCACTATTACTTAGAGTGATGATGGGCTGAAGACATGAAAACGAGATAAGTGTGTGCAGCTTTTCTGTTTGATTAGCAAAAGCAATTTCCCACACTTCCTAATCCGATTCTGAACCGATTCTCCGGCGTCCTGACGAAGGAGGAAGATTTCTAAAACTGGAGTGGAGCAGCATTCCCATTAATGCAAGGACGTGACGAAATTGCAGAATGTCCTCGTCCTCTTCTGGGCCCGGGGTTCCAGGAAAGCCAGCAGTGCTCAGTTCTCGAGTTGTCGCCGGTTTGTGTTGATAATTCTGATCTACCTGGCGAAAGCTCTCGAGAAAAGCTCTGAAAATCCGCTCTTCAAAGCAGAAATTTTCAATTTTGAATCCATTGTACGCGGAATAATCCGAAAACTTTGAAATTCAACTTCCAAAGAATTTCTCGAAATTAAACCGGTGCGACATTTTCAAAAGACAGTCCCCAGTTATCCCTGGGTGGAAAATAGACCATAGCAGGCTCTGCCGACTCTTTGTCTCGTCCGACTGTCCAGACCAGAGACGGACTTGGCTTGTCAGAGCTTCGAACTACAATCCCATCCGCCTACTGTTTCTAATGTGGGGTTGTGTTTGTGCGATTAATTAGAGTCCTTTGATTCAGTTACACACTTGGCACAAGTGTCTGACTCGCTTGATGTTGGAAATATCACAGGGTAATCGAGCAGTTTTTCCAACAAAAACAATTGTTTGAGCTTGAAGACTTCTTTCTAAAAAAATACTTGAGAAATAAAGCAAAATTGTCTGCTTTTGTAGCAAAATTCGTTTCAAAACATAAACTACATATAAACACTCCTGAAGGGCCACCAAAATCGATACAGGTTGGATACCTTTCCAGGAAGTTGTTATCCTCTCATCCGGTCTATCATGGTGCGGAGCTCGGTTGATGGAGGGTTCTTCTCTAGCAAAGTGAATGTTTGCTTCCAGTGAATTGGAGTCAAATTATTATTGCACAATTCAACATAAAAATACGAAGATTTTAAAATGTCTTGACTTATGAATATTTTTTTTTAATTTTGAATCTCTATTAAATAACCTTTAAAAACAGGGGCCACTCACCTCGGCAATGTCGTTCCTCGCGGCAGCCTCCAGCAGCACCACGCTGTCCTCGAAGGTGATGTGGCGCTTGTAGGTGGACATGTGCTGGTTCCCCAGCCGGTCCTTGCTCCGCTGCGCCTTGAGCCATTCCTTTTCGCGCTGTTTGGCCACCTTCAGCTGCTGGGCACGGCGCCTGATTGAGTAAATTCGTTTAATTAGTATGGTAATCTTGGTTAAATGATGCAATTTGGACCACGCTTGAACCGTTTTCTTTTTTTTCTTTTTTGCTGGAAGAGTGCACACAACATTGAAATTCTGTACCGAAAATTTTACCCCCACCCCGAAAAGGACACGTACGACCTTTACTGTGACTGGAACGGCGATGACCCTGCCCCCGATCCGGGAGGTATTACACTCCGCCACGTGACCTCCAGCATCCCAGCAGTGTAAGTGGTTTTGGTGTTGCTCTCCCGCCACTTTAGAAGCGGTCCCTTGCGATCTCTAATGCGGTGCCAAGTGGACACAGTTTCGATGCACGGAAAAGACGGATTGTATCGAAGTTTGGTACAAAAATTTGAGGAAGTATTACGCGTCTCCACGATATTTTGCCTAAGTGATAATTTACTTCTACAACCAACCTCTTCGATTTCAACTCAATTGTTGGACTTCAAACAACACTGATAAATTTCTCAGAATATAAGGGGATTTTGTGATTGCCGGAGGATGACAGGTTTGATCTTGTGCCAGGTTCCCTGCCTTTCTTCAACGCGAGAACTGTCACCACATAACATCCGGGACTGAAACAAGCTGCAACAGCATACTACAAATCTGATACAAACTTTACTTTCCCATAATTTCACTGCGAGCCAGCAGTGTACTTCCTATTGTTTCATATTTCCTATTGCCTTTTTTGCAGCTGTCCGGTTCAATCTCAAACAGTTTCTACACTTTTTCCAAAGTTGTATGGAGACTTTTATGAACGAACTTATGTTGCAAAAGTTTTTCTTTCGTCATAGGAAAAGTACATACAAAGTTTGATCTATATCAAAAATGCATAAAAATAATTGTTGTCGATTTTATTTTGATTTGTGATAGAATACAGGTATTATGATTTTGGATGTAATTTAATAAACAATCATTTTTGAAATCATTCAAATTCAATCAAATTAAAAACGTCCCTATTAATTAATGTGGCGGGAACTATTGTTTTGAATTACATGATAAAAAATATAACAGCAACAATTGAAAATGTCCAAAATAAGTGACAATTGATTTAAAAATTTCGAAATATTTTTTTTAAAAAGCAGAAAAATTTCTTTTTTTTGTTTCCGAGATATCGCGAGAAGATTAATTAAGAATCATAAGGTGACACTGAAAAAAACTCATTTCACAAAAACTTCAATCGCTATTTTTAAATCGCGAAAATACTGATAATTTTTTGAAAAAAAAAAATCGCCTTGAAATGCATATAACTTGAAAACGGTGCCTTTGTCGATAAATGTATAAAGTAGTTATCGATTCGAAGTTTTTTTTTGACAATATTTTTGAAAAATCATATGTTTGTGTATGTGAACTTTTTTGGGTAAACTAATGATTAAAATCGGCTTCTTTTTATTTTTTTTAATTATTATTATTTGTTGTAGGTATGAGTGTTTTGTTTTGTTTGGTTAACTCATTTATGCTTAATTTTTATGCAGTATCGGATTTAAAATCAAAAAGTACTATACATAAATTTCGATTAAGTGCATCGTGTTTTAGGTAAATCCATCAATTGTTGGATATTTTTCTATCCCGAGCAGACGGAAATTACTTGGGAATAACATTTTTTGATATTTGAAAATACTAGGCCAATAACATTTTATGTTATTTATAACAAGATTTGTTATTCGTCGTTATGATTTTTTTGTTATTGGATTGTTGTTGGAAAGTTTCAGCCGGATTAAAAAATACAAAAATTAAAATTAAAGAAAAAAGACCGATTCCGTAGAGAACTGCTCTACTGCAAAATGGGTATCAAATGATCAGGTTCTTTTATACATTTCGGATGTAAAAAATAATTTTTTTATCAAAACTACGTTTTTTTTTCGAAAAAAATACTCAAAATTTCAATTTGTACAATATGGGTATCAAACGATCAGGTTTTTTCATACATTTCGAATGTAATAACAACATTTTTAGAAAATACTCCAAATTTTTGTACAAAACTACGTATTTTCGAAAAAAAATACTCAAAATTTCCGTTTTTACAATGTAGGTATCGAACGATCGGGATTTTTTCAAACATTTCGAATGCAATAACAATATTTTTTGAAAATACTCAAAATTTTCACAAAACTACGTATTTTAGAAAAAATAATCAAAATTTCCGTTTTTATAATGTGGGTATCAAACGATCGGAATTTTTCCTTACATTTCGAATGTAGAAACAATATTTTTTGAAAATGCTTAAAAAAATCATAAAACTACGTATTTTCGAAAAAAATACTCAAAATTTTCGTATTTACAAAGTGGGTATCAAACGATCGGGATTTTTTCATACATTTCGAATGGAATAACAATATTTTATTACATTATGGGTATTAAATAATCAAATCAATTTTTTTCAAAAAAAGTAGTTTTGTGAAAATGTTGAGTATTTTCATTTTTTAATAACTTTCGAAATGTATGAAAAAATCCCGAACGTTTGATACCCACATTGTAAAAACGAAAATTTTGAGTATTTTTTTCGAAAATACGTAGTTTTGTGAAAATTTTGAGTATTTTCAAAGCATAATATTATTACATTCGAAATGTATGAAAAAACCCCGATCGTTTGATACCCACATTGTAAAAACGGAAATTTTGAGTATTTTTTCTAAATTACGTAGCTTTGTGAAAGTTTTTAGTATTTTCAAAAAATATTGTTACAGTCGAGTCTCTGGCTGTCGATCTTCTCGATATCAATATTGCTCCATCTATAGATGAATTCTTCAGTCCCTTCAATCTGCATACTCCAATTCTCTTCAATCCTCAATATTTTCTCTTGCTTGAAGTATCTCTTCCTCGACGGTCCCTTGGATTCAGTTTACTTTAAAAATCTCTTAATCTCAATAATTTCACTTTCTCATGGCTTGCATAGACGTTTTTCTTCGCGAAACGAAGCTTTGAAGGGTGTTTGACATAAGTTTGTTTTTGTTTGCTGGACGTTGCCATGATTCTCTCCCATAGCTGGGTATCAAGAAAAAAAATTCAATCGAGTCTTCCTTTTGCATCGTTCTGTAAACTGATGATTATCTTCCTCGACGGTCCCTTGGATACCTTGGAACCAGAGAATCGACTGTATTACATTCGAAATGTATGAAAAAATCCCGATCGTTTGATACCCATATTGTAAAAATTGAAATTTTGAGTATTTTTTCAAAAATACGTAGTTTTGTGAAAATTTGGAGTATTTTCAAAAAATATTGTTAATACATTCGAAATTTATAAAAAAAATCCGATCGTTTGATACTAACACTGTAAAAACGGAAATTTTGAGTATTTTTTTTCGAAAATACGTAGTTTTGTGAAAATTTTGAGTATTTTCAAAAAAATATTGTTAATACATTCGAAATGTATGAAAAAATCCCGATCGTTCGATACCCACATTGTAAAAACGAAAATTTTGAGTATTTTATTAGAAAATACGTAGTTTTGTGAAAATTTTGAGTATTTTCTAAAAATGTTGTTATTACATTCAAAATGTATGAAAAATCCCGATCGTTTGATACCCATATTGTAAAAAGTGAAATTTTGAGTATTTTTTCGAAAAGACGTAGTTTTGTGAAATTTTTGAGTATTTTCTAAAAATGTAGTTATTAAATAAAAAATGTATGAAAAAGCCTAATCATTTGATACCCATATTGCAATAACAATATATTTTTGGTTTCTTTAGAGAAAAAAAATGCATTTTCCAAATACAGGAAAAATACATATTTTTGTGAAAATTTTCATGAAATAATAATTTTAATGGATAGCTGACATCATCCCGATTCCAAAACACTATAATTTTTTGATGTTTGCATGATTTTTTAGTACGATTAAAGCCAATGTCTCCCATATAGCCAAAATCCAATAAGCTCTGTGCCTCGGTTATGCACGCCTCGGTTCTGCATCCTCCATATGCGGTGCTAAACCGAGGCACGACTGTAGTCCTTATCCATACCTACAACGTTACCGAAGACACCAAATCGATTAAAGAATTCCTTCAAAAAAACAGATTTTGAATTTCCATACATATTTTTTTTATGGGCAGCTGCCAAATTTGTAAGGAAAATTTTATGGACAACCTATATGGCATACCGAAGGCACCAAAAAAGTTTCAGTCGGATTAAAAAATATAACAAAAAAACGAATGACCGAGATCTGCGAGAATTGCTCTAATAAGGAATATGGAAAAAGCTGCTGAAAAACAGTACGAAACTGAAAGAAAAGCAAACACGAAAAATGAGGTTTTCTACAGCACCAAAAATGATTCTTTTTTTAAGTGAAGTTAGTTCAGCAACTATGCGTCCAACTTTCAATGCCAAAACCTGAAAAAATAATGAAATTTTTTGAACGTTTGAACTAAAATATTTTTAAAATATTCACTCCAGATATGTTAGTGTGAAATAAATCAAAAGTACAAATAAATCGTTACGTCTCAAATAATTAATTGCTCAAAGTCAAAATAATTTATTTTTATTTTTTTATAATGTTCAACCTTCCGTTACAACTGACTCCGCTGTCATCGCCAGCAAGGTTACGAAATGGTGCGAAATTCAGTCGCAGTTTATGGCGGGGTCACCGCAACTGAATTTTTCGCATCCAAAATTTCGCTCGTCCGAGGTACTTGGGACAACCAAGGGTGCTGATCATCACTTAGAAGGAGGAGAGATGGGTCTGGCCGGATGCCAAACCTCGCCGGCGATGACGACGCTTTCGGTCGGAGTCCTGCAGAGAGCAATTATGTTTAAAATGGTTTTCACGCAAGCTCTCTGGAACCGGCAGAGGATGCTGAGAGATAATGGAATCTGGGTTGGAATTATGGGCGAGCTTTTGACCGACGCTGGGTTTGGAAATTCTCGAGATGCATATCGAGTTTGGGATTTTCTCCCTCTTTGACATTCAAATGGAAGAAAAATTGAATTTAAAAGTACTGCTTAGATTTAAATGTCTCGTTTGATATGATTTTTCTTAAATTTCATTTAAAAATAATAATTTCTTGCAATTTATCCAATCACTTTGAAATTCTGTGAAACCAATCGAAGCACTCGATTTCTCATGTTTACACAACCTCAAGTGTGCCCTTCACTTCCCCATTCCACACTCCCTCTCGCTCCCTCTCACTCACGTTGGCACACGTTTGAATTGGCGCGAGCACAGCAATCACAATTCACTGAAACTCAATTCCGTGTTGGACGCAGTATCGGCGCGTAAGCTTATATGAAGCATAAGTTTTCACACAAACGCATGTATCGTTTATTTATTGACTTTCGATTTTCCGAACGCGTAAGGATTGGAAATCTAGACACTACGAGAAAAAATATTTTAAAGTTGACTTCAAAAGTAGAATTTAAAGCTCTTTTTTTAAACACGTCAAGAAAAATTTCTGTATTTTTAAAGAATGAATTTAAAAAAATGTAAAAAATCGAAGCACATAAAAAATTTTTTTTTTCTCGCCGTGTTTAAGACCGGAGTCCAGCTGAATGGACTCAGGTAGCGGAACGACAATGACCATTCGCTTTAATTACGGCTAGCTATAGCAATCACCTTTCCGTGTCCGTGCCAATAAAGTACATATTTTGCTTGGAAAATTGCCAACTGGTGTACACGCAGAAATGAGATATCGAGAAAATTAAAAGATCGAATACAAATTTAAAAAAAATAACGTTTGATTTGTTCAGAAATTTATTGCCAAAAAACTGTTATAACCACTTTTTTACTATTGTTAAATTCTGAATTTTATAAATTATTTACATTCTGTTTTGTGTGCATGAAAACAAATCGCCACTTCTTCAACTCATTTTGTACACAAAAGAAATTTAATTTTGTGTGAAATTTGCGTACAATCACGGGAAGGTCTGTCATGTAGAAAAAAGGATTCGTTGTTTTCCCCTCCCGATAGAATGACAAGAGGGACTTTCCTGCGAAATGCAAGCCAGAAGAGTGATGTGAGAACAACACGGGAGCATTTTCTCAGAATTTTCAGGAAAATTTCCCGAACAACATCATCAATTTGAATTGCTGTGAGCTGTGTGAGATTAATAAATGTTTTCGCATATATTTTTTTGCGTTTATGATTTATTTTTAAACTTCTGATACAGTCCAGATTCGATTATTAGAAGTCCTCGCAAAATAAAATACCTCAGATAATAGAATTTTTGGATAAGGCTAGAACAAGGACAATGAAAATTCAAATTTCAAATTTCAAAACTCTAAACAACGAAAAGTGTCAAAAAGCATTAAACATTATTAGGTTAGGCACTGTAATACAACATGATATAAATTTATTTTTGCAATTCCTTCGTGAAACTACTTACTTTTCCTGTCATTCTTGAACGACGAAATAGCCTTCTTTTCTGTACCAAAAATAACAGAATCGAATAGCAACACTTTTCAAAATAAATGCTGAAAAGTTCTACTTTTCAGCACTCAAATGGGTACTGAAAAGTTGAACTTTTCAGCACTTGTTTCGAAAAGTAACACTTTTCAACATTTTTTTTTATTTAAACGATTTATTGACAAAATACATGAAAATTTGACATAAAATTTCACTCAGTGTGTGTTTTTTGGAATTGCAAAAAATGTTGTATGGAACTCGTTGCAAAACTTGATTTTTTCAGCACTCTTCGTATTTATCCAACTCGGTGAACCTCGTTGGATAAATGTACGAAAAAAAAAAACTTTGCAACTTTGTAGATATATAATCATAGGCTTATATGAGCCATTTTTATGTATATGGAGCCAGTTGCACTCGAAAATAACATTTGGAAGGGTGTAAATTATGTAAATATTTTTGTGTTCTGTAATTTAAAAAGTATCCCGAGCCCGTAACATCGTACCAAAAAGTCATCTAAGACAAACTTATACACTGAAAGAAAAATACACGCCATTTCTATAAGATTTTTTGATTTTTAAGTTAAAAGTTAAATTTTAAGGTGAACCACGGTTTTGTTTTGTTCATTTTTTTGAGGAAATTTCCCAAGATGTTACAAAAAGACTCAAAACAAATTCATGATGGTTTGTTTCCTCTAAAAAACAATACATTAAACATTTAGTTTTTTTAGTTTTTAAGTGGTCTTAACGTTAAAATTTTCACAAACCGATAGTGAGAATCGATTTTCCAATCCATTTTACATAAATGTGATAAGAACTAAATTAATTTGATTTCAAATTATTTTTTTTAGACAAAAACATTTTCAATAAGAATTTGATCATTCAACAAATGTTAGGCGTTAAAATGTGTAAAAAATAGGTTTTCTCAGAACGACTTATTTTTTCAAAATTTTCAGAAACATGTTTGCGAAATATACCCAGCTTTCCGACCAATTCGAATCACCTTGCAGATTTCTGATATCAAAACAATATTTGCAGCGAAATCAACAAAGTAGAGTCAAAGTTTACGTTTCAAAGTTTTACTAAATTCAGTTTTGATTTCTTGAGGCGTTACTTTTCTATTCAAAAATAAATACATTTATCCTAACTCCCAAAATAAAAACCATTTCCATTTTTTATTCTCGAGAATTTATTCAAACAACTACTTGAAATTTTTGGCTAAAAAAATATTTTAATCATTTCAAGATTCATTTGAGTTTCCATCAAAAATGTTCAACTGCTTCATTGGAATTTGATTTTAGTTGACTAACTTCGTCTTTTCTAATTCCAATTGAACCCATCGAAAATTTTTGAATCTTTTAAAAGAAAATTGTTTAGAAATAGAAAATCATTATTTGATTCAACGATTTTCGTGAATATAGAATTGAGCAAGATCTGACAAAGACTTAGTAAAGAACTTACTTTTGCGCCCATAAGTCATGGATTGTTATTCAACACTTTAATATTTTTGTCTAATGAGCAATTCTCTACGATTTCGTGTTTTTGGTGAGAGCTTTCCATTATTATTTTCAAATAACTCTTTCATCTATTCTAACATTCATACATTTCAATGAAGACAACTACGCCACTTTACTATATACGCGGTAGGGTGTTCCCTTGGTCGTTCGCTGTGAGTTGTGGATTGCCTGCTTCTCTAATGAAGGTTCGACTGAGGGGGCATGCTTATTAATTTCTCGTCGCTCCATACCCTCAGTGACGTGATGGGAGCAAGGGCGTCTATGCGAAGTGTCCCTACACCCGCTACAAAATTCTGGCACCTTGGGGAGGGTAGAGGGATACCATTTTGATCTATGCGCAGGTATTTGTAGCACTAAAATTCGTGCAAAAAAACTTATGCACGTGGGCGTACAGATTACGGAGTAAAAGATGATCGAATTGTTCACCTAGCGCTCACATGTGTTCCAGGACCAAGTTGCCTGCGGGTATGGGGATCATACATACATACATACATACATGAGCAATTCTCTACGAAATCGGTATTTTTTATTTTTGTATTTTGTAATCCGACTGAAACTTTTTTGGTGCCTTCGGTATTCCCAAAGAAGCCAATTTGCATCATTAGTTTGTCCATATAATTTTCCATACAAATTTGGCAGCTGTCCATACAAAAATGATAAATGAAAATTCAAAAATCTGTATCTTTTGAAGGATTTTTTTGATCGATTTGGTGCCTTCGGTAAAGTTGAAGGTATAGTTAAGGGCTATACTGAAAAAATGATACACTGTAAAACAATGAATATTGTTTGGCCCTTTTGTCTTGAGTCTTGATTTTTTTGAAAAATGAAAGCATTGTTTTCGATAAGATTAGAAAATTTCACAAATGTTTCATATATTAACATTGAAAAACGGACCATTAGTTGCTGAGATATCGACATTAAAAAATGGTGGGTTTTTTGGGTAAGACTTAGAAAACAACAATTTTTCTGTTTTTAAATCTTTGCATGGCAAAATCTTAGCAACTAAGGGTCGTATCAACAAAGTTCAAAGAAGCAAAATATAGAGAATTGTCAGCTTTTCAAAAATATGAGATATTTGCACATTTTGGAAATTTTTGAACAGTTGGCATTCGATGTCCCCTAAAACATATCAGAAAATGAAAAAAAAATAAAAAAAGTGTTTGTTTTGCAAATAAAGTTTTAGTGACAAAAAGTGACATTAAAAATCACCACAATTTTTTTACCGTGTATCATTTTTTTTCAGTGTATTCCTTATCCATACCTACAACTTTGCCGAAGACACCAAATCGATCAAAAAATACCTTCAAAAGATACAGATTTTTTTAATTATCATATATCATTTTTTTATGGACAGCTATCAAATTTGTATCGATGCAAATGGCTTCTTTGGGCAAACCGAAGAAACCAAAAAAGCCGGATTAAAAAAATTAAAAAAATGAATGACCGATATCTTAGAGAATTGCTCTAATGCATGTGAACGGAAAGAAAACCTGAATTAAAAGGTTTATCATTAAATGGAATAAAACAAGTCTGCAAACTTAAAATGGAAAATCGTGGAAAACACATTTATTCTGATTTTTAATTTAACATTATTCCTCCAGTGAATATCATTACTTAAAATAAAAAATCAAAATATTTACGACCTATCGCGATGCCGGCGCCGCCGGCGTTCCCAGCTCATCAAGATCAATAAAATATACATCGAATCACGTGATTTGCTCCACGATATTGTGTGACATTTTATCCTTTTTCTTTACTTTTTATTATATTTTTCTGGTGCTCAGACGCTTTTAACCCTTAGTTGCCTTAGTTGAATGATAAATTTTAAAATTGTTGGAATGATTTTTAGTTTTTTTTTTAAATTTATTAGGATTATACCAAAATATGAAAAAAAAAACAATTAAAAATCTATTTAAAACAATCTTAAACCATCAGTTGAAGGTTAAGCGAAAGCACTTAACATAAAAATATCAAGCAGTCGAGTGAGAAACCCAAAAGGATTTTTTCTACTTCATACCGTCATCGAGAATGTTTTTCCCATGTTTATATAGTTACTTTTTATTTCCCTCTCCCGTGAATCCTCTTCGACTCAATTAGCCTTGCACAAGAGGCGGCCCGGCATTCGATGACGCCGGGTTTGTGTGGGTGGATCGGTTGAATCGATTCCCGAAAGGCGCCCGGCGGAAGTGTTGTGAGCTTTCTTGGAAAGTTTTCGTTTTTTTTTTTCGTCGTCTTCTCCAGGCAAATAAAAATTCTTGGTCGTCCGCTGGACGGCACTTAAGGTAGGGTAAAGGGGTTGATTATTGACACCTTTGATTTTTTTTTCCAAAATATTTGAGGTTTTTGAATTCAAAGTATTGTGATGATATAGAAAACAAAAATCGAACGTAATTTAGGAAAATCTTATTTTTAGACTGTCTTCAATAATATTTTTGTAAAGTTTATAAAAAATCAAAACAACCTCCAACTACCCTACACGTGTGGTCTCCTCCTTCAGCATGAATGAATGATCCAAAGAAGGAGAAAAGCTGAAACGAATAACCACACGGCACAACCTCCGGCAAGCAAAAGATGAATGAAGCAAATGAATGAATCGAACATGCAAAGTAGAGTTGCGTGTTCTTTGCGCTAGTGTTGTGTTATGTTTTTCGAAGAGTTATCGCTTTTCATCGCGCGCGCGAGGAGGGTTTTCCATTCCAAGAGGTCGCCGCCGCCAACGAGTTTTGCTGCGATTTGTTCGTTTCGAAAGACGACGACTTCGTTGCGTGTTTTAGGGCGCGTGGAAAAGCTTTAAGGTGTTTTTCCTCGTCGCCGGCCCACTTTCGTCGCTTCCCTATGATGGCAAATTGAATTTATCTGGAAAACATGTCGGGGAAATTTCCTGAGGGGGTGAGCACGGACGATAGTGAGCACGCACGCGGGTGCGATGTTATTAACGGTGACACGTGTTTTGAACGGTGTCAGTTAATGTAATTTGCTTGAAAATTACAGACGGAGTAAAATCGTTTAGAATCATTCTTCAGTAGAGCAATTCTCTCAGATTTCGGTCTTTTGATTTTTTTTGTATTTTTTTATTCGGCTGAAACTTTTTTGGTGCCTTCGGTATGCCCAAAGAAGCCATTTTGCATCATTAGTTTGTCCATATAATTTTCCATATAAATTTAGCAGCTGTCCATACAAAAATTATACACGAAAATTCAAAAATCTGTATCATTTGAAGGAATTTTTTGATCGATTTGGTGTCTTCGGCAAAGTTGTAGGTATGGATAAGGGATACACTGAAAAAAATGATACGTGGTAATTTTTTTTTTGGTGATTTTTGTTTCACTTTTTGTCACTAAAACTTGATTTGTAAAAAAACACAATTTTTTTAATTTTTTTTTTGTTTTTTTGATATGTTTTAGAGGACATCAAATGACAACTTTTACGAAATTTCCAGGTTGTGCAAAAAAGTTTTGACCGAGTTAGGAATTTTTTAATCAATAATAATTTTTCAAAAAATTTAAATATTGGTCGCAAAAATTTTTCAACTTCGTTTTTCGATGTAAAATCAAATTTGCTATCAAAAAGTACCCAAGTGAAATTTTGATAAAGTGCACTGTTTTCAAGTTAAGGTAACCTTTTTCAAAATAGTCGCAGTTTTTCATTTTTTTTTAAATAAGTGCACATGTTGCCCACTTAAAAAAAAAAATTTGAAAAGCTGAGAAAATTCTCTATATTTTGCTTTGTTGAACTTTGTTGATTCGACCCTCAGTTGCTGAGATATTGCCATGCAAATGTTTAAAAACATGAAAATTGATGATTTCCAAGTCTCACCCAAACAACCCACCATTTTCTAACGTCGATATCTCGGCAACTAATGGTCCGATTTACAATGTTAAAATATGAAACATTCGTGAATTTTTCCGATCTTTTCGAAAACAATATTTTCAAAAAAATTAAATCAAGACTAACATTTCTAAAAAGCCAAATATTTAATATTACGCCCTTTTAAAATTTTAGTATTGGTTTAAAAATATTGCAGATATTTTTTTCGAAAAGATCGGAAAATTTTATGAATGTTTCATATTTTAACATTGTAAGTCGGACCATTAGTTGCTGAAATATCAACATTAGAAAACGGTGGGTTGTTTGGGTGAGACTTAAAAAACATCAATTTTCATGTTTTTAAACATTTGCATGGCAATATCTCAGCAACTGAGGGTCGTATCAACAAAGTCAGAAAAAGCAAAATATAGAGAGTTTTCTCAGCTTTTCAAAAATATTTTTTTCAAAAGTGGACAAAAATGGCCTTGACATGAAAACGGTGCACTTTATCAAATTTGCTTTTACATCAAAAAAAAAGTTGAACAAAATTTGCGACCGATTTTTCGATTTTTGAAAAAATCTGTATTGATTATAAAATTCATAACTCGGTCAAAGATTTTTTGCAAAACCTGGAAATTTCTGAAAAATTGGCATTTGATGTCCTCTAAAACATATCAAAAATGAAAAAAAAAAATAAAAATAGTGTTTTTTGCAAATCAAGTTTTAGTGACAATAAGTTAAATGAAAAATCATTAAAAAAAATTTACAGTGTATCATTTTTTTTCAGGGTAGTCCATATCCAGACCTACAACTTTGCAGAAGACACCGAATCGATCACAAAATTCCTTCAAAAGATACAATTTTGAATTTGATGCAAAATGGCTTCTTTGGGCATACCAAATGCACCAAAAAAGTTTCAGTCGGATTAAAAAATACAAAAAAAAAAATCGAATGACCGAAATCTGAGAGCACTGTTCTTTCTACTTTTTATTCTTGTAAATTCAAAATCAAAAATGTTGGAGTCATCCGATTTTTTTTCTGAATTCATTAAATGATTTAATCTTGAATTTTGTATAATTTTTTTATGTATTCGTTAAACTCATTCTTGAAAAAATAAACAAAAATTAGAAAAGCAAATAAAGAAAATCTAAAAAAACTCATAATTGGCTAAATGTTTTTAAATTTTGCGAACAAGTCCTTTAAAAAGGCATGAATTAATGAACTTGTTTCGTGCCAGTTTCAAAAAGCAAAATCAAGATGACCATTTGATTGCTGTGGATGTTTGTTTTGTAATGTTGTATTCATTTCAATGTTATCAAAATAATGCTCGAATATTTTTTTCTATTTCAATAAATATAAGCAATTTTCTTTTTATTAAAAAATATCTTGTAACCATAAATTTGTTTTCTTCAGATTTTGGAACTTATCAAAATAAGTTTAAGGATGAATAATTACGCTACAAATAATTGTATTGTTATCGATCTATACAAATTAAGGGACTTAAAAACTATTAGCCACTTTTAAACTATTTTTGACAGATTTTGCTCAATCTTGGCATTTAGAAGTTTTTCACAATTGATCCAAATCTTTATTGGTAACTGAAATAAATAGATTTGTTGTTTAAGGATGAATCTTAAAGGGTTTAAGGTGAAACGGGAAGGCGCCGCCATATTGGTACCACGACTCGAGTTTTTAAACGCAGCTTTCAGGAAAATGCGGTAACTTACGAAGTTTAGTGATTTGTAGACAATATATAGGTCAATGGCAAGCAATCTGTCGAGTTCAAAAATGTATTTAGTTTGAATAGAAGTTGTCTACGAACTGACATCCCGTTTCACCTTAAAAAAAGAAAAGTTTTGCTCTGCTTATAATGGAATCACCTATTTTGGATATTTCCAGATTATGTTTTCAAGTATTTTTTTTGTTTTTAGAGTTTCATAGCCTTTTTTATGGACATAGTGAGGGATTAGATTCACTCTGGTCACCGTTAATTTTAGTTTAACAATGCGTTTTTTCGTCAAGATACTAAAATAAATAGCGGAATTAAAAGTAACAGCTCGTTTTTTGTGTCAACAGTAAAAATAGGGTTCAATTTGATTCAATTTAACATATTTGTTGCAAAATACAAACTCTCAAAACTATGCCAACCTCGATTCTAAATCCTCTTTACTACTCTACTCAAGCTCAACCCTGTACAAATATTACAAAGTGCATGAGTAAACCCGCATGGAACTCTCGGAAACTGACCCCAGCGCAACTCGCATAAATCTCCATTCGATTCCGAGATCTACTGTGGCCAGTCTAACACAGGTTGTGCAACATTCCTGATGCTGCTCCATCATCATCGTCATCGTCATCAACATTCAGAAATGTGCTCGTTACCGGCAAAAAGTCCTTTGCCCACACAGTCAGTACCTACTATGATCTAGATTCCGAGCCGGCTGTCAAGTGCCAAGCTCGGAAGTGATTCCGGAATCCCCTCCAGTGTGCCACACCGGATGATGCATCAAATCAGCATCAGAATGCAGAGCGGAAAAAAAAAGAATTCTGAGTTGGGGCTAGGGTGGTCCTTGAAGTAATCTTGAACTTTAATTGAGGATTCAATTATGCAGAGCTAATCAAGGAAAAATGTTGAATAGTCTTTTTCGCGTCAACAGTTCTATTTCCGACCATCTCGAGAAGGATCGTCGATGATAAGTAATCCAACAGGATTTTTTTTTGCATTATTCAGCTGTCCGGTCCTGGTTTATCTTGTGGATTCCGAAAAAAGGAGTCCATCAACGTAATCACCGAAGCGACAGCGCGAAGTAATGGAATTTGCTGAATATTTGAAGAGATTAAATCGTACCCAAAGGGGAATTGAATTATTTTTTCCCCAAAGCTGAGGTTATTTATAGCCTCTGCCAGCAAATGAATTAATTTCGCAATGAATTATTCACACCGGTTAATGGAGTCCTTATCGGTAAATCACCATCATAACCGTTTTGAACGCGAGTGTGATTAAACTTCATGGCCAATTTGAATTCCGAGCACCAGTGCAATTGTGTGTCACAGGAGAGAGAGGAAAAAAAGTGCTGCAGCATTGTATGCGCGACTGCACGGCAATCATTCGTATCGGACAAGTGTGAAACACGCACAGAATGTTTCCATTTGGAGAGAGCAGCGATAACTATCGATTCGAGGTTTCAACGATTTTTTTTTGTATTGTATTGAGGAGAGATGGATATTGTGGTTTGTTAGAGTGATCATAATTTAAGATTTTCGTTTGTTTTTTGAATCTTATTGACTTTTTGTTACCTCCTTTTTTGTGTTTTAAAATATTAAACCCTTTCAAAAATTAAATATTTAAGATATTGATTTCGAAAAGATCGGAAATTACGAATTTTTTTAGACACTTTTCTTGTTTTTTTTTAACCTTTCATCCATTAAAGTCACTTTTTAAAAATCGAAAAACTGCTAATATTTCGCTGAAATTAAACATTCGGTGGCTATATTTTGAAATTGGGGCACCTAAACAAAAAAAACTGTAAAGTACTTTTCGATTGCAAATTCAATTTAACACAAAAATTAGATTCAAAAAATGTATGTGAAATTTTTTGTATTTTTCCCAAAATCTTTTTTTTTTCAAAACTTCATAACAAGGCGGGAAAAGTTACAAATTTAATAAAAAAATCAGTAAATATTTTTTTTCCGTGGTTCTACTTTTTTCTTAATCTACAATTTTGCAAAAAAAAAATGATCCGAAAATTTCTTTAAAAGTTAGAATTTTGCGGCCCATGTCGCTATATCATACATCATAAGTTTGTCCTTAGCTGGTCACAAAAAATACAAAATTATAATATTCGAACATTTTCAAGAAAAAGAGATACACTGAGAAAAAGTTTCCATATTTTTTGTGTCACTTTTTATCACAAATGTAAAATGTGAAATATGAAATGTAAAATGTAAAATGTAAAATGTAAAATGTAAAATGTAAAATGTAAAATGTAAAATGTAAAATGTAAAATGTAAAATGTAAAATGTAAAATGTAAAATGTAAAATGTAAAATGTAAATGTAAATGTAAAATGTAAATGTAAATGTAAATGTAAAATGTAAAATGTAAAATGTAAATGTAAAATGTAAAATGTAAATGTAAAATGTAAATGTAAATGTAAAATGTAAATGTAAATGTAAAATGTAAATGTAAATGTAAATGTAAATGTAAATGTAAATGTAAAATGTAAAATGTAAATGTAAATGTAAATGTAAAATGTAAATG
Source organism: Culex quinquefasciatus (assembly GCF_015732765.1). NCBI lineage: Eukaryota > Metazoa > Arthropoda > Insecta > Diptera > Culicidae > Culex > Culex quinquefasciatus. Next base: position 29,383,860 of record NC_051862.1, on the reverse strand, counting down.
TAAAAAATGTAAATGTAAAATGTAAATGTAAAATGTAAAATGTAAATGTAAAATGTAAATGTAAATGTAAATGTAAATGTAAAATGTAAATGTAAAATGTAAAATGTAAATGTAAAAAAATGTAAAATGTAAATGTAAAATGTAAATGTAAATGTAAAATGTAAAATGTAAAATGTAAAATGTAAATGTAAATGTAAAATGTAAATGTAAATGTAAATGTAAATGTAAAATGTAAATGTAAATGTAAATGTAAATGTAAATGTAAATGTAAATGTAAATGTAAAATAAAATGTAAAATAAATGTAAATGTAAATGTAAATGTAAATGTAAATGTAAATGTAAAATGTAAATGTAAAATGTAAATGTAAAATGTAAATGTAAATGTAAATGTAAATGTAAATGTAAAATGTAAAATGTAAAATGTAAAATGTAAAATGTAAAATGTAAAATGTAAAATGTAAAATGTAAAATGTAAAATGTAAAATGTAAAATGTAAAATGTAAAATGTAAAATGTAAAATGTAAAATGTAAAATGTAAAATGTAAAATGTGATATATGAATTATTTATTAGGCTTAATTAATTTTTTAAACTCTTTCTTTAAATCATGTCTTTACGTAGGATTTATTGCAATTACACCAAATTTCATTTTAATCAAAACAAACAATGATGTACAAACATATTACATCATGTATGGTGTAACATTCATACTTTTTTTGAATATCTATCTTTGTTGTTACCTTTAAAACAAAAAGATGTCTTAAAAATGTCATATCTCTTCCAGAAAAAAAGTATGAAATGGTGAATCTTATGTGAATTTGATTACATGATAAATCATGTGCAAAAAAAAGAAAAGAAATATTGTGAATATACAAATCAAGTAGCATACAATTTTACATCAAATTGATTATAACGTCTTTAATCTAAATAAGATTTTACTAAATATCAAAAATAACATATAATTTGTTGCAAATTTACATCAAACTACACTTAAATTTAAATGTTTGATTCCGCAAAAGTGGACATCAACTTCACCATCTTCAAATCGAATCGATGCGTTGAAAATGTAAGTCTTTTCATTACTTTTTTGTTAATCTTTTGAAAATTTATATTTATTCATCACTCTATTGCTCAATCGCCCGGCAATTGCCAAATAAAAAATAAAACCCACTGCAAATCCCAAGTATTGATGACGCTTTACCGAGTGCTGTATGACGGGGGGCCGGTCATAACTTGTGACAACCTTGTGGGGTGAAGGGTGCGGAGGAAAAAACAATTTGTCACGACAAATAGCGCAGAAACAATGTGACTGTGACAAATGATGCTTGTTTGGTTTATTTTGCACCAATCCGTTGAATCGAGTTGCATTTCATGTACAATTAGTGCGAGATTTTTTTCAAACAAATAATAGGGATTGTTTTTTTTTATTGAATTTCAAGTACAACTATACGACTTTTTACAAACAAAGTGGTGACATGTTTTATCCAGCACACCAGTTGATTGCAACATTTTCATTACCATTGTAACAACATACTCCTACACAGTTCATGTTTCCGGAGCATATGCACATTTTCCCACCCCGAACATTGCACCTTGGTTCCTTTCTGTCATGCAACGAGCACAGACAGGAATCACTCTTGGAAAGTGCGGCCGGGCTGCGTTAATAAATCACTTCCTTCTTGTCCCGAAGTCGACAGAACTCTGCCAGATACGATACTTTTGTCATGAATTTGTAATTTTAAACTAGGAAAGTGCGACAAAGGTGTGCACTGTGAAAAAAATGTTTGATTTTTTCAAGCGGGAATCGAACTCGCGACCTTTGATTGCGCTGCGCGCGCTATCCAACTTCGCCATTTCGAGGTTTTCGAGAAATGAGCGCAATTTCGCACGACTTCTCACTGTGCACAAGAGCACAAGACGACAAAGTTCCGTCTCGAGAAAGACAGACAGTTTGTGGTACTTTCTTGAAGATATGATAGCATCACTTTGCTCTGTCTATCACTTTCATCAAAAGGAGACGAAAAACTACTTAAAATTCAATTGCACCTCAGCAGTTTGTTCTTCGTTCGAAAATTTCCCGCTAGAAGGCGATTCTTCAGGGTGAAAAAATCCAGAAACTCGTAAATTTCGACCAATTTAAGCTTCACTGAATCAATTTACCAAAATGCATCGCACTTTTTCACTCCGCTGACCTAGGCCAAATCGGTGCGATAACTGCACTTTCTCTAGAGCTTTTTTCCTCGAAAAAAAAAAAACGGTTTCAAGCTCGTAAAAACGACCGTCTTCGCTTCCTCTTTGGAATCTTATCATTTTTGTGGGTTCATTCCGTTTAAATGTAGCAAAGTGAAGAAAAAAAAGTGAGAAGTTCAGCTCTAATGATGATCATCATAACGATGATGAAGACATCATTCGCTGATGCTCCGCTCCGGCGGGAATTACTCTCGATTTTTCCTCCTCGAGGGGGGGAACAACAATGCTGCCAAAGTCGGTTACTGGAGTGAATCTAAAAATTGTAGAATGCTCAATAAAAAAATATGAATGATGTTTTGAAAGGGTCGTGTAACCGAAATGGCAAACAACTTTCAAATTAAGATTTATTCGTGATTCATAATTTTCCCAGACACAGACCAATCCCGCGAAATGGAATGAATGAATATTTATAAATATTTCTACGCATCTACGGGATTGAGCACTCCTAAAGTGTGCCTCAGCCAGACAACCAGTGAGTGGTATAAATAAAATATTAATCACTGCAACTTTACTGCGTTGATGATGACGGCAGCGGCGGGGTGGAATCTCTAGTCCGGAAAGCATCGACTACACAGAATTTGATGCGAATTTTATACGAGCTGCCAAATTGTAACAAGTTTATTCTGGATGCTTTACAACTTTACTGCTCTTGTTTTTTGTGTTTTTCTTCATTCAGTTTTGGTAGTCTTTGGACTATTTTCAAAGTTATGTATTCTGTTCTACAATATTTGTATGGTACCAAATTATAGGTCCAGAATTTATAAATTACAAAATGCTTTGTACATTATTATAGTTATGCTACTTCCAAAAACTTGCAAATATCAACGAAATTATGGAAATATTTTTTAGTTTCATAACCCAAAATTAAAAATGTGCCCTTTTTGATTTAAATACAAACAATAAACGTTATATAATGTTTTCAAAATAGTTCAAATTATTTTTATATAATTTCTAAAAACAAAAATTAAAAAAAATATAATAAAAAAAAGCTAAGAAAAAGAATTGGGAGGAGGCGAGCGAACTCGAAATAAAATTTCCAATGATCTTAACTCAACCTTCATAACAACAATAAAGCAATTAACTGAAGCATATCATACGGTATGTCCACGCATCCTTCTTCTCTTGCAAATTCTTGGAAATGTGGTTCGTTCTCAGAATCTTCTCTTTAATAATTTGCAATATGGGCAGTTCAGAAATGTACTCTTCTATCGCCAACTCAATTGTATGTTTTAAAACTTAAATTTGAAATTATATTCAAGTGTAGATTAGAAAGGTTCTTTTGAAAATCACGATTTTGTTTTAGATTATATTTTGTTCTAAATAAATCGTCCATCTATAGCTACTAGAACACGAAAGCTCAAAAGTTTGCAATTTTTGTCAACAAGGTTAAACAAGAAAAGAAAAAAAAAATGATAAATAGTAAGAAAATGGGTATTGTTAGAGCGTTACCATTTCTTCTGAATTGTCTTGATCTTAACATCCAACTATGCCAAGTTGATCAGAAAATCTTTTCTCGATGTAAAGATTTTTGAATATTTTCTTAGAGAAACTAATAAGTAAAAATAACTTTCTTGGACAAATAAGAAAATGCAACTGCTCATTTTGTTTATTTTTTTTTTGTTTTCAAAATTTAACATTAATTTCCGCAAAATTTATTTTAACTTGTTTTGTAACATAATTTGTAATATTGTTTTTAATACTCAATTATTACTACTCGAAAATTGTATGTTTATCCCTTATCAAGAATTTGGCGTCCATGTTTTATTTTTTTTGTGACATGATTTTTGACAATTTGTAGTTTGAAATAAAATAGTTGCTTTCGCAATTTTTAACTTTGTACTATTTGATATGGATGAAACATTGCCCATATACATTCTCAATGTAAAAAAATAAGCAAATTTTGCATCATAAGTTTTCCAGACAAGTCTACATACAATTTTGCTGAGTAGTCATTCAAAATGGGTACGTAAATATATGAAAATCTGTATCTCGAGATGGGATTTTCTGATCGATTTGGTGTCTTCGGCAAAGTTGAAAACTTGAATTGGATTTGTTCAGAAAAAAATAATTACACTTAAAAAAATACTAATTTCTTTATTTAATTATTTCCTACTAAAAGTTGATTTTTAATATAAGCAGTTCTCTACGGAATCGGTCTTTTTTCTTTAATTTTGATTTTTGTATTTTTTAATCCGGCTGAAACTTTTGTGGTGCCTTCGATATGCCCAAAGAAGCCATTTTGCATCATTAGTTCGTTCATATAATTTTCCATACAAATTTGGCAGCTGTCCATACAAAAATTATATGTGAAAATTCAAAAATCTGTATCTTTTGAAGGAATTTTTTGATCGATTTGGTGTCTTCGGCAAAGTTGTAGGTATAGATATGGACTACACTGAAAAAAATGATACACGGTAAAAAAAAATTTGGTGATTTTTAATTTAACTTTTTGTCACTAAAACTTGATTTGCAAAAAAACATTATCTTTAATTTTTTTTATATGTTTTAGAGGACATCAAATGCCAACTTTTCAGAAATTTCCAGAATGGGCAAAAAATCTTTGACCGAGTTATGATTTTTTGAATCAATACAGATTTTTTCAAAAAATCAAAATATTGGTCGCAAAAATTTTTCAACTTAAGTTTTCAAATAGTATAGTTGTAGTTTTTCATTTTTTTTAAATAAGTACCCATGTTGCCCACCTTTGTAAAAAATATTTTTGAAAAGCTGAAAAAATTCTCTATATTTTGCTTTTTAGAACTTTGTTGATACGACCCTTAGTTGCTGAGAAATTGCCATGCACAAGTTAAAAAAAAACAGGAAAATTGATGTTTTCTAAGTCTCACCCAAACAACCCACCATTTTCTAATTTCGATATCTCAGCAACTAGTGGTCCGATTTACAATGTTAAAATATGAAACATTCGAAATATTTTCAAAAATTTAAAATCAGGACTAACATTTCAAACGGCCCAAACATTCAATATTACGCCTTTTTGATATGTTAGTCTTGATTTTACATCGAAAAATGAAGTTGAAAAATTTTTGCGGCCAATATATCGATTTTTTGAACCAATCTGTATTGATTCAAAAAATTCATACTAATTCTCTAAGAAAAGCAATCAATTAATGATTTTTTTGTGAATTTCCTTGTCAGCAACACTTTACATTATTTATATCTCTTTGTTTACGCACATTGTCCATCTAAAAAAAAGTGACAGGCCATTTTGCGACGTGTGATGTTACACTTGTACACTTGCAAGTGTAGTAGTGAAAATGATGTTCGGCCGAATAATCAAGATCATGTTTTTTTAGCTTCCTTTTACCGATATTTCGTGCGCGAGAGAGGAGAGCCAAGTTCCTTTCGATTTTTTTTCTCTTGATGAACGTTCAAAGATTTTCTTTTGATGATGATCCTCCTATCGCTGCTTACATTAGTCAAAATTTAGCATGAATTTTCACAAAATTAATGTTAGCTTGTTCTGTCATTTATTTTTGCATTAATTTTTTTAAACTCTCGAATTTTTCGACTCGAAAATGATCACAAATTCGCGGTCCATGTTTGATTTTTTTTGTCAAGCAGTAGGTAATGTTTCAACATTCTATAAGAATCACGACTTAAGACAATTTGTAGTTTGAAATAGTGATTTGATAGAAATTTGGTGATAAAGGAAGTCCAATGATAGTCTAAATCGATTCAACAAATAAGTATAAATTTCATGTATTTCGAATGTGAAATTACCAAAGAGTGCCAGTTTTTCATAAAGAAAAAAACATATTAGAAAATATGCGTTTTTGTAACTGTGGTACATAGCTTGAAGCGTATTAATGTTGTGGATCGATGATGCTTTTTAATCTTTCTGCATTTTTAACAGAACGCATTGCATGAAGACATGCATGTCAGTATTCAAACACAAAGTTAACTTTTCATTTAGATTAAAAAAATACAGCAAAAGGGCCATCCATAAACCACGTGGACACTTTTTTGGGAATCTTTTACCCCCCCCCCCCTTCGTGGACAATTGTCAATACAAAAAAAAATCTTTTTTGTATGGATCGTGGACAATCGCCATACCCCCCCCCCCCTAAAGTGTCCACGTGGTTTATGGATGGTCCCAAAACAAACTGCTTGATTTAATTCTACAGCACTCTTATCCCTTAAAATGCAACCGTGCTTTCCGCGAACTCTTAACTTAACGACAGCAAATATAGCCTCGAACTCTGAAGTTAACATCGCTCCGTCTCGTTTTATTTTTGTGTACTTTTCCCAACTTTACTACAAGATTACCAGACACAAACACACTCACATAGTACACTCTTATTTAAATTTACCCATCTTATTCTGATGCGGCTGCAAGTATGCTTGTTTACATTTAATTACAACTGTGAGAGTTGAAATAGCTATCTGGAATTCTGAAAAAAAGATGGCTTTTATGGTGTGGTTTGCGAAAAGAATCCTGCCAAGCTCTTACGTTGAGTGCAAGACTGGAATTTTACTGCTCTTATCTAATGAGAGGAGAGGGTGGTCTGGATAAGATAAAGAGTGTTGTTTTTGTTGTTGATTTTAATATAGAAATGCATTTTGCCTTACACTTGAGACGCGAGACATGGACAAATTAGTAATGATGAAGTATTTTTTTGACTTTATAGTAATGATGATAATAATACTTTTAAATGCACTAAAATCAAAACAGAAAAAGTTTTACACCGAAAAAAAATAATTTTCTATCCACTTTTGCCAACCCAAACGATCCACCATGAGTAGAATACAAATATTTGTTTGTTTAGTCTAACTCACGTGTCAAATTTCATATGAAACGAAGCGTTTTGAGTTGCTTTTACTCGAAAGTTGATAAACACTCTGGAAAATTACCGCATTAAATTGTTTTAATTGGCAGTACAAAGTACAATTAAGGCTTCACAAAATACACAAAACTGTACTGAAAGGAAATTAAGCTCCTTCAGTTGAGATTTACTGAATTCACTGTAATCAGTGGAAAATTCAAGTTGAAAAATAAAAGCCAACTAACGAGAGAGCAAAGACATGAACGCAGTGGTTGTGGAAACAATAATTTTCCACACACGCAAACGTGTTTTACACTAATAGGGTGCTAGCCGCGATTTTGTGCGATAATTAAGTTTACTCGCTTTCCCGCCTTCGCCGAAAAAAAGTGGGCCCTCCAAAAACAACGTAATTTGGTGTCTTGAATTAAATTTTACATTGTGCAGTTTAAAAATTTTGTTTAACAAAATTAAAGATGCAAAAGATATTGTATTTTTAACAATTTTAAAATAACAAAAAACGTAATTTAGGGACGTCCCACCCAACCTGACCGGCCCAAAAATTGTCCGCTCGTGGAAAATGGGCAGTTTGGAAAATGAAAATGCCTATAATCACTACAATCACCGAATGTGATGGTGCTGATGATAGTAATAATAACAATAACGAATTCGTGTTGGCCGCCGGTCGAGCCGTGATTTATGACTTTTTGATAAGTTTTTGGTGATGGACAGAGCGCGCCTTCCGGTGTTGGCAACCTCAAATTTTGTGGGTAATTATTTATTAGTGTGCACGAGACGCGCGCGCGTGTCTTTTATTAGCCTTTAAAATGAGAGCGTTTTTTTTTTCTCTCGCCGTTTTCAAGAGAGATAATTGCAACTGCTGGCTGTGACTGTGGTCGTGGTTTGTGCAAACAGCTGATAAAAATGTTATTTTATTTCGGCTTTACGCGTTTGGGACAGAGATGTTCGGCCGAACAAATCTGGGCGCTGGAAAAAAAGCAACAGCAAAAAAAAAAAAAATAGATAAAGCATAAGCTAAGGGTTGGAGCAAAACAGACTGAAAGAAAACTTTCGTTTTGATTAGGGTCGTAATTTTGCCATTTCTCGCCATTTTTTCGAGAGGGAACATAAGTATCGTAATAAAAATGTTTGAGTTGAGATTTTGCAGATAGTTAACAGAAATCCCAAGTTTGGTGCTGATCTGACCATCCCTCTTTTTATGGCACCGCCCTCTTTTTTGACGATTTTCTAAAAAACTCTTTTTTTTCTTTTAATCATAACTTTGCAAACACTGCAAATTGTCCAAGGAATTCGATAAAAATAAAATTTTAACCCTTAAATGCCCACTAATATTATATTTTAACGTTTTAAGTATTAAAATTCAATTTTGACCTGTTCCTTATATTTTTATTTAATTTATGTTATAACCATCGTGTTCCCCGGACAATTTTACATAATAATCAATGTAGACTTCTAACTAAAATGAACTATTAGCGAGATACAACGATTTTACAGAAAAAATAGTATAATTTGCGCAGCACATGGTGTACTTTCCAACAAAAGAGATGAATCCCGCATAGTTCGGTTTCTTTATGTTAGAAACTTATTTCGGATTTGAATCATAGGACAGAGTGCAGCGCAAAATCAAACTTTTTTCAGTAAAATCGCTGTATCTCGCCAATAGTTCATTTTAGTTTGAAGTCTACATTGATTATTATGTAAAATTGTTTGAAAAACTCGATGGTGAAAAAATAAAACAAATAAAAACATAAGGAATAGCATAGCATAGCATAGCATTGGTGTCTACCCGTAGCTGCTACTTCGTTATTGACCAGGACCCCCAAAAATTGCTCCGTGGACCACAGATGAAAAGTAGGAACCAATCATCACCCCTTCGCAATTTTCAAAGATCCCTATCATGCTGATCAATACCGACGCCGGCCACGACCAGTGGTAAGACACGGGGAAGTGGATGGGAATGTTAGTCCGATACTTGAGTGATGGGACCGCCAAATCGACTGCGTCTCCGACAAAGTATCACATGAGTTTTGAGGGGTTAGTAAGATGGGTATGAGGTCAGGATTCACTGTGGTAGGTGATGCGACCATGAGCAATTTGTTTATGGGTTGAAATTTTAAAAATCTTAGGCAGCCGGCTGCGGAAAGATACCTATCTAGGGATTTAAATATAGTATTAATTCGACCGCGATTCTCCAGAAATTCTCCGTCGGCGTGCCTTCCGATCAACGGTGATGTAGGAAGGGCTTCATTCATTAAAATTATTTTATATCATACGCCTTAAAACATATCCGTCGACGTGCCTTCCGATCCTTGATGATATGGAAAGGACTTAATCCAGCAATACGACTTGCTTGTCTCAAAAAACACAAATCGAATCGTTTCTATCTAAACCTATATAAAGAGAACAAAAATAAAATTCATCGGCCAACGAACGCGCGAACAAAAAATAAATGAAAAAAAGAAGAAGAAATCCAATCCAGTGTACACAAATAGCGACACAAAAGAGACGGAAAATAACACAAAAAAACAGGACTGCGCGTCCCACAAGCACCGCACTGCTGATGCCATTGTTTAATTATAATTACCAATCACCCCATGCACTCGAACAGCGACACAAAAGAGACGGAAAATAACACGAAAAAAAAAACAGGACTGAGCCTGACACCAAAAGAACAAACTTTTTCTTGGAACAAACTCACCGGGATTCTGCGAAGAAGGCATCACTGAATTAGTTCCGCCACCAACCACCGTCAAACGTAATGGCGTGGTGGCTGACACACCGGCACAAAGCGTCGATGAACTGTCACCTTTCGTCGCACCGTCAGCTCTTCTCTCTCACATCTCACTCCAGTTTTCAAGCCCGCTGTAATCCAAGATGCACGAACTCACACAGACCCAAGTAGAGAGCATCAAATAAAAACATAAGGAATTGGTCAAAACTGGGGACAAAAAAATAACGCTAAAAATTGAAATGTAAATTGAAAAAACTTGAACAATCTGTCGAAAACTTTTTAGGATTTAGAATATATTTTTATTCAAAAGGAGCTTTGTTTTGCTTTTTGAAAATTTCAAATTTTCGGACCTTACATTAAAAACTGACGCAACACATTAGAAAACCCAATATTTTTATGAATTTATTGATATTAGGAAACTTTTTGACAGCAGCATGTCTGTTGCAATGTATTTATTATTTTGTGAAACTGTTTATTATAAAACATTAAAAATTCGGCTTGAATTTTGTTAGTCCATGGCCGAGAGACAAAAACTTTTATTTAAATTTATACCAGTCAAAAATAAAAACAAAACTTCACTTTGCGAAAGAAAATTTCTTTAAAAAAAATGACATTTAAAAATTTATTTAAAATTGGCCACGCGAAATGTAATAATTTTTTACTTTTAAAAAATCCTTTGATAAAATCCATACCAAATTTTGCTTTGTTTAATCGATAATAAGAGCATGATTTATTTATGTGACGTTTGGGAGATTTTTGAATTTTATTTAAAAAAAACACAAATAAACCTTTTCATTGCGAAAATCAATGATCAATTTTAACGTTAACCATTTTTATTGCAAATTATGAAAATTGAGGTTTTTCGAACAAATAATTTGTTTAAATAAATCTGAGATTTTTACAAATAATATGAACAATAAGTAGTTCCAGGAAGAATTCGGTTTTGTTTGTATGGGACCATCCATAAACCACGTGGACACTTTTTTGGAAATTTCAAATACTGTGTTAAATAAAAAATTGAGCTTGTGAAATTGAAACATTTTTAAGTAAACCGGATCAACTTGCTCCGTTTACTATAACATAATTTTGACCATTTGAAAAGCATGATTTGATTTTAAATAAACATGAAAATATTTTAATAGATAAAATTACAAAATATCAATATTTTATTGAAAAAAAAAAATCTACATTGAAAATTGGTTACTTCTGTTGGACGTTTTATTGTTGACTCTCAGAAAACCTAATTTTTCTGTTTGTTTTTCTATAAGAGGCTGTATCTCAGTAATGATTGGTACAGTCTTAAATGTTTTATAGCACATTTATAAAAAAAAATACTAACCATTCGAGAAAAATATGTTCCGCGATGTTCAAACTTGATCATGATGGGTAAAAAAATGAAATGATAAGCCGTTATTTAACAATTTTTATGAAAAAGGTGTTCTAAAATGCATTAGGCTGGTACAAATATTTTTAAAAGTTTTTGTCACCAGAAAGACCATAATTTTAAATCAATAAATTAAGTCAATAATTTTAGATTTTGACCATATTTTATTATTTTGCAAAAATCATTATCAAAAAAAGTCATGAGTTTGGTCAAACTTTTTTTTTTCGAAATATGAAATTTATGATTATGTTGAATAAATCCAACAATTAGAAACAACCCAAAATGATCGTCATTAGTAATAAAACGGATACCTGATAAATACTGTTCTGTACAAGTTCTGGACGAATTGCTGGCCCAAAATTCTTAGAATTCGTACTTCTACTTTTGATACAATTTGATATCTCCATTTACAGCTGGGTTATCAACATCAAGTGTTGATGGCAAATAAAAACAGCACCACGAGCATTTGATAGCTTTGTAGAAGTCTTATCAGCTCTTTCTCGCTATAGTTTAGAAACCTTTGCGTAAGTTTTTGATTATCTGTTGAATTCTAGTAATTCTCAAATACTTGCGGTTCTCCGGAACATGCGTTACTTCCTGGAAAGAACTTGTTTACGATATTTTAACACCATCTTAAACAATCCCAAGAATTCCGGATCCACTTCGTTCCATGACCCTGTTCAACTTTTCCTTCACCAAGATTTTCCCAGAAGATCACATTCAAAACACACAGTCAGCTTCTTTTCCATTTCTCCGTTCAACACGTGACTCACGGTGATTGATATCCTTCTTCATATTCAGTTTTCCTCGCGTTGACACCGTCCCTTCATCAACACACACTTAACTCCAAAACTTTCACAACCTTATCACGGCCAAACTTCCTGTATAAAACTGATAACAACACCCTCATCCGGAATCCCGGCTTCACCGTAAAAAGCCAATCCGGATTTTCACCAGTTTCGCTTAATTTTCAGCCATAAATTGTATCACCCTTATCACACAGCGCCAACTTGGATCAACTTCAGTGACAGCTTTTTCTTGCTTGTGTTGATATCCCAAGTTAATAAACGATTACGTAAGAACTTCCACCCGCAAGGCGGTCGATCTTGACCTTCGTCAGCCGAAACTTTCCAAACACTGATGACCCCCTCTCCGTCCAAACAAAAAAAATAAGTATGCAAAAATCTTCCAAAGAAAACGGGTTCACTGCGCGGTCAAAACTCTCTCGCCGAATAAGCCACTTACATCCGCGCGAGATGCAGCCGGTCCTGCGTGGACAGATGCTCGACCTGAGCCATCTCGGAAACTAAATCGGCATGCTCCATTTTGCTGATATCGAGGCTCGACTTTCGACCAATGATGGTTGCCGAGTTGCTCTTCTTCCGATGGTGATGATGATGATGATGATGGCGATCGGGGGCCGCCGCGGAACTGCTAATTGCCTCCGACGCCGCCGTAGTTGGTGGTGTTGGTGGCTGTGGTGCTGCTGGCCAAGATCCGCTGCTGGAAGCCGTTGCGTTGCGGTGTAGATGTGTCGATGACGGTTGATGATGGTCGGTCTAGTTCGGCCGTAGCGCAGGTCGTGTTCAATATCTGTGGCGCGAGCGCGATGCCGAGTCGTCCACTACTCTCACTCGAGAGGGGTGGTTCTCTGGAGAAAAAAGAAAAGGTAGAAGAAATTAAAATATTTGAAATATTAGTTTGCCTCTTTAAATATTTAACAGAGTTTAAAAAAATATTGATATAAAAAATGCAAATGCAGTCGAGACTCGATTATCAGCAGGCCTTGGAAAATTTTCACTTCGAATAATCCAATCAGAAAAAAATCTTTGTCTTATTTTTGATCTTAATATGACCCCTAAAACGTCCCTGATCGCATAAATGTCCCATATGCATTTTCATCGATTTCGAGTTTTTGATGCAGTTTGGTTCAAAATCGTGTGCTCTTTCAAAGAACATCCAGTACTTTGTTCTAGAAATCAGGAGGAAAACCAGTTTTTTTTTGTGAAAACTTTACACGTAGCCTTATGTATGGTACAAACTTCAAATGCGTTTTTCCATAGATTATTAATCAAGTAGATGTCCCACTTGGAAGTTGCTTCATATACCCAGTTGGCGACATCCCTTTAGCGCTCTGCGCGCCACCACAGTCAAGTTACAGGTACTAAATTGCTAAACAAAATCGTAGCACTCTATGACTCTATGGACTTTCCAAACGTTTATTGACAACTGTCATTCTTTTTGTGAAAAAAAATGGTGATGGTAGCTGCGAGCCAGATTCACCGAAAGCAAAATGTCCTCGAGAGGCGTAAATATGGTCCAGAAATCAACACCACGGTACCAATGGCTGGTGCGATCACCGGAAAAAGAAACCAGAGTTGTTCAGCAAGCCAACTACTCGGACTAACACGGTCAAGCATTTTGATTTGACGACCATTTATCGGATGATGAGCATGGACAAGCATAACCGACTTCCCACGTTTCGCCGATCAAAAGGATTCATAGCGTTGAAGGGTTGATATGCTTAATGAAGGGCCGAAAGTTGAAGGCGAAAATTACGATAAAGTGAAATCACCGATTCTCTGGATGATAAGGCTGCTGTCCGCGGTTCTCACCTCCTCTGTCGTGTGCTCAACATCCTAACCCAGCCCCGTTCTTGGCGGAGAACTATTCTATCCTCGATCGTATCCCAGTTCTCAACCAAGTTGAATTCTGAAATCGTGAAAAAAAAATGTGTACTTCAATGCTAATAATAAAGCGTGTATATTTTTTTTTTTATTTTCTCAAATGTTAATTATACATTAATCTTCATTGTGCTGTAATGCTGGAACAAAACATCGTATGACTTAATACACTGTTCCAAAACGGGATTCCAAGGAGAACCGCAGGAGAATCTTCCATGATGGAGATCAGCATTTTCGTTGAGAACGCTGTACTGATTCGTGTCCGTTCAGGTATAGTTGGAAGCATCCGGTTTACCCCTTCCGGATTCAACGATATTCCATTTTCACCGTCACCATATTCATTTTTCCGGGAAATCACGAGGCTGTGAAAAGCAAAAGAAGCTTTTTAATGAAGGATTTTTATGTTCAGCTTTGTTAAATTTACCTGACTTATTTAAGTAGAGCAAAGCAAGTTAAACATTAATACATGTGTTGCCACAGCGAACCTGTTTCGACGTTGCCTCATCAATTAGCAGACTAGATTTTTCCTAACACGATCAAACATTTGCAAAGTCACGAGAGTTTTGACATTTCTTGGAACAGCTTTTGCCAATCAAGAGTTGCTTGGATATATCCACTGAGCATTGAACTGAAACTGGGGAGGATTTTTTTTTCAAACTTTCCCAAAGGGTAGATTAGTACCTGTGAATTGCCACCAGGGGTAATTTTAGCGTGGCGGTAGTGTCGCCAGTCCCAACAGCGGAGTGGCGTATCTATATATATTTAGTCTATGGTTTTTCTCAGCTTGCTGTTTTTGCATATGGAACAATTATGCGAACATGGGCAGTAAACTACTCTTATGTGATTTAGAATTTTTAAATCTTAGATGGCGGCCAAAACGGCGGTGATGAATTATTGTGAAAAAGCATTTTATAATTTTTTGGGCAATAAACAGTGTTGAAAATCTGGCGACTATGATTAATTTTGCGATTAATCGCTGCCTGTTACACCCCACGAATAAGACTGCTGAGAATAATCTTTATTCTCAAATTGCCACGACTAGCTGTCATTCGTCAAGAGTGCTGTCGATGATTGTAACAACCCATGACTGCTGGCAGTAAAGGGGCAAGATTGGATCTTGATCGCAGCAAGTTGATGACTAAACCCAATCATTTTAATTTTTATTCGTCTCTGCCACACCCAGCGATCAAGTGGCAGTCAGGAAAAACGAGATCAAAGCATACTCAGAGGGGCTTTCTTCAGGCAATCATTATTCGCTCGAAGAGATTTTTATTCAACCTTGGCAATAAACCGTTCAAATTTGACTGGAATGGATGTTAAAAGTAAGAAAATAAACAATATTATTTGTACGTGATTCGATTATCCGAAGTGTTACCTTCGGGTAATCAAGAAATCATTTTTCTGTTTATAAACAATGTATTTTTTTAAAGGATTTCTGATCCAGTTGGGAAACCGATGAAATTTGGCACCGAAAATTCTAAATAAAAATCGATTTAAAAATCTTCAAAAAAGAAAACCAAGTTTCGCATTACCGTATTATTTCACAATTTTAAAGTTTATTTTTTTATTTGGATGAAACTTTGTCTTCTTTTATTTATTTTTTGAATTAAAAAAAATCTTTTCAAAAGCTTGATTTTAATTTTTAAGAATTATTTTTATTAAAAAGATTACAAACGTTTTATATTTTAACATTAAAAATCGATCCACTGATATTAAAAAATTCTATTTTAAAGACGAAATTTTTTAAAGTTGTCATAACCGTTCGAAAAAAATATTTATATCAATGGCCATTCATGTGCAGGGTTGCCAGAATAAAGAATAATCATTTTACATTTTCTGACAAATTTGAACATTTTTTTTTCAAATGTACAAGTTAAATTAAAAACAAAAAAAAAATATTTTAATGAAAGTATAAATTAAGATTATTACAAGAACATTCGCCTGCCGGATTTTTTTTCGGTACTTGGCCAGATTTTGTCAGAACTGGCAACCCTACTCCTGGGCACTATTTAAAAAACGGATTACTACATTTTTTTTATATTAAATCAAACTTAAAGAGGGCTTAACTCGAAAACGGTGCGCTTTATCAAAATTCCTGTGAAGCAAAAAAATGCGAGCTATTTTTTCCAAAAAAAAACATATATTTAAAAAAAAATCATAATTCGGCGGAAAAGTTTCGGATTAAACATATAATTTCAAAAATGTAAAAATACGGATTCTTGGGAACTGTGTTTTTTTTTAATTAAAAATTCATGAAATATCTGATCCCTTGAGAAAACAAATAACCCAGTTTTGGGACCATCCATAAACCACGTGGACACTTTAGGGGGTGTATGGCGATTTTCCACGCTCCATACAAAAAGTTTTTTTGAATGGACACTTGTCCACGAGGGGGGGGGAGGGGGGTGAGATTTCCAAAAAAGTGTCCACGTGGTTTGTAGATGGTCCCTTTAAAATAGAGTACAAACATTTTCATTTGCATTTAAATACGGTCCAAAAGTTGTTGATATATCGTCTTTTGAAAATTGCGGGATTTTTGTATTTTATATTATTATTACACAATCACCATAAATTCAAGAATCTTTGAAGTAAAATCCTAGAACATTAACTGAACTCTAACAAAACGAATTTCGGAAGTATTAATTTATACCCTTTTTTAATATAATTTGAACACAAATTTGAAAAGAAAGTAAAACAAAACATAAAAATGTGTTAATTGACAAAATTTTTGAACCATTACTACATCACTGCAGCTTTGCCAACGACAAGAAATCGAAAAAGAAGTAAATTTTCATAATTTTTCAATAAATTGATGTAAAATGTAAAATGTAAAATGTAAAATGTAAAATGTAAAATGTAAAATGTAAAATGTAAAATGTAAAATGTAAAATGTAAAATGTAAAATGTAAAATGTAAAATGTAAAATGTAAAATGTAAAATGTAAAATGTAAAATGTAAAATGTAAAATGTAAAATGTAAAATGTAAAATGTAAAATGTAAAATGTAAAATGTAAAATGTACAAACACTATTTTTTCACAGAGACCCACTCGCACTTAGGTCTTTTATTATCTTTGGAGAGCCGAGATCTTCGGACTTGGTCAGAGGCGCTTCGTGTCGAAGTCGTACTCTTGGTCGTGATCTTCACCTGTGTATGCGTTTTCGGAAGTCACGCTCGGAATCGCACTGACAGAGCGACGCCGTTGCACACTAATTGCATTAGCACTTCCACCAGTTTGAAAGTCGTCGTCGTCGTCGATGGCTTAGCGATAGATAACCGCGGCAGTTGACGGGGACCGAGACCGAGTCCGAGGGGACGGCCACTCCGCCATGATCGCTGGTCGCATCTTAATTGCTGCTGGTGGGGCCGATTTTTCGCGCCAAAGCGCCAATTGATCCCCGATCGGACAAACCGGCGCACAGTTCAAATCAATCTGGGGAAGGAGAAGAAGTGAAGGAGAAATGTGTGAATTGAGGAGTTGGATGATTGAGAGCAAACACAGCTTAAATATGAAAATAATAAAAAATATAATTAAAAATTTACAAGAGAAATATAAAAACAAAATCTTTTTAATTTAACAGAAAAGCATTAAGTAATTGTGAATCGAAAAGAAGATGGCTTATACGCCATTTTTGTTAACAAACCAATTAAGGAAAGAAATCTCAAATTTGAGCCGGGCGTTGGCGCGAAGTCACGAAAACGAAACCTTTCAATTCAAGATGATTTTGTATTGGATGATGGAAACAAATGATGTGCGATACAAATGATTGGCAGCAAGATCGTGCACGCGCGAGATTGGTTTGTTTGTGAATTGACGGTGATGATGGTGGCAATAGTTAATTATTTTGAGTGAGGGCTGATGAGTTTAGTGCCAAAAGATGATGGGAACGTTCAGTATTTTGAGCACCTTTTAAAGGAAAATTATAAAAAAATATTAAGTATAGATAAAAATTATATAGCTTTATCATTAATCACTCAAAACATGTAAAATAATTAGAAAACAAATTAATGATTATCTCATAGCACTCTCCTCTCTTAGGAAATTTTCTTTAGCATAAATAGTTTTTTTTCCCTGTATTGAAGCATGGGCTGAGCCGTTGTAGAAAAACAACGAGAAAAGCTTTGGAAAAGAACCCAAACAACTTAGCACGTCCACGGATAACGTGGAAAGGACAAACGATGAAGCTTTTCTTTTCTTTTTCATAAGTTTGTTATTTTATTTAAATTATCTCAATTTTAGGAGCTTTTTTCATCCGTCCGCAAAAAAAAACATCTCAGACAATCCGGCTTTTACTACCAAGTTTCAACTTTCTTGCCACCCACACGACAGACGTGGTGACTGGAGTCTGCACGTTCAGTAAAAAAAAAATAGATTTGGATTTAATTCATCCAAACAAAAAAAACAGCATTACCGTGATGATTGTGAAAAAACTACATTGATTCAAATATATACAGAATTAAACTTTTTAAGATTTTTTTTTAAATTATTTTACTCAAATCTACATTATTGTGCTAATAAAAGTGATCCCCTAGTCGTTGTTGAGGGGGGTGGGAAACCGCTGTCAAAGACATAATATCCCAGCGAACCAAACTTCAAAGTTGGAGTAACTAGTCGAGGTTGGAGGTGGTAAGCGATATTAATTAAGCTGGTTATGACAAGCTAATTTGCTAAAAGATATAATCTGCTCAAAGTTGTTCAATTTCCTAGATTTGCCAAAGTAATTTAAAAGTTAGGCTTTGAAGCAGATATTTTATTTAAGATAAGATCGAAATAAATAGAATGTTACACACTTTTTGCAAAGTTTCGAAAATAGCTTTCGAATGAAAGCTTAACTTCATAGATTTGGCAACACTGGTAAGTAATATAAGCATATAAAAGAATCATTTAATTTTCCATGACCAAGTGTAGGAAAATTGGTTCAAAATGTCTTTCGGAACCACATTTTCACAATTTTCGAAAAAAAATTTAATTGTTATAGAATACTTTTTTCGAAACCACATTGTCACATCGTACCTCATTCGAAAAAAAAATCCAATAAGTTATTTAGTTTGATAAGTGTGTTTAGATTATACTAGACTGTTTAGACAGTTTAAGAATATATTTTTTCTTGACTAGGTGCAGTAAACTCCAATTGAAATTACTTCCAGAGTCACCTTTTTGTAAAAATTTAAAAATGTATTGAAAGAACTTTTTTGGAAACTTTTCAAGTCTGGCAACACTGTATGAAAAATCGTAACTTTACAATAAATTCAAAACAATTCGTTATCAGATGCAGTAAATTTAATCGGAAATTATGTTTACATCGTTAAAGGTTGTTAACGATAAAATTATCGAGGGTCGATAACGTAAACGATAGTTCTATCGGTATCGTCGGGACAATAACGATAATCTATCGTTATCGTTATTTCGATAGTTTTCGAAATAACGATAACGGCGATCATCTTATCGCCGATTATGGACGATAACTCATTTTTAAATTCTTTCTGAAATCGATTAATTCAACCATATCATGTTATATTTTCAATGCTTTCACTAAGAACATATTTTATGAAAATCAAGTAAGTTTCAAAGTAAAATATGTACTCAAAATTGTTCACAAAATACCGTATTTTTCAGAAGTACTCAAATTTTCAATATGGATATCAAACGAAGCGAAATTTGGTTTGCTTTTTCACAATAATATAAATATATTTTTTGAAAATATAATAATTTTCACAAATTAATGTATTTTTCCGAAAATACAGAAAAAATCTAAATATGCAATATGGGAATCAAAAAAAGCGAAACTTTGCTTGCTTTTTTCACTTAGTTACAGTTTTTTAAATACTAACATTTCCACAATTCACCGTATTTTTTCTAAAATAAATTAAAATGTGCAATATATGGGTATCAAACAAAGCAAATTTTGTTTTGCTTTTTCACATTGAATTTTTTTTTTTTGAAAATACAAAAATAAACACAAAATACCGTATTGTCTCGAAATTACTCAAATTTTCAAAATATGCAATATGGGTATCAAAAGAAGCGAAATTTTTTACGCTTTTCACTTACTTCAAGCTTTTTTTTAAATACTTAACTTTTCACAAAAAAGCGTATTTTTTCGAAAATACTTGAAAATTCTGAATATGCAATATGGGTATCAAACGACGCAAAATTTGAGTATTTAAAAAAACTCTAATACAGTGAAAAGTATACAAAACTTCGCTTCGTTTGATACCCATACCGCATATTTAGATAATTTGAGTATTTTCGAAAAAATACGGTAATTTGTGAAAATTGTGGTGTTTAAAAAAGCTCATATAAATTGAAAAAGCATACGAAATTTCAATTCGTTTGATACCCATATTGCAAATTATGAAAATTAGAGTATTTTCGAAAAATATTGTATTTTGTGAAAATTTTAGTATTTTACAAAAATATTTTGATAAAGTTAAAGAAACATACAAAATTTCACTTCGCTTGATACCCATATTACAAATTTTGAAAATTTGTAATACAGCTTTATAGCTAGATCAAATATTTTTTTCCAAAGCCCACAACCTAAAAAGAACACAAAGTCACGTCACCGCTCAATTAATGACACTTGGCTATGCATTCACGTGTGTGACCACGTGGGGGCCCAAACGTGGTTCATCGTGTGAGAAGGGCCCATTTCTCATTCCCTCCTTTTAGCCGGCCCTTTAGCCCGATGAAAGGGGAAATCCCTTTAATTTCCCGACGTCGTCGTCGTCGTCCTCGATGAAAAGTAGGTGAAAAGGTGAAGAAACTTTCGTGACGTTATAAATGGGTCTGAGGGAAAATGGAATTTAAAAGTGGGTTAAAAAGGCTTGCATGACGTGTTTGCTACGAGTCCTTTTAAACGGTGACGTTCCAGTTCAATGGAGTTTTCTCGACTTTTTTTTCTAGAGAGTTCACTGGAGCAAGTGATTAGAAACTGCTACTACTGCTGAGCGGTAGGAAATGAAGTTTTTCACATGTGCGATTGCAGAAATAGTGTGCTAGAACACGCAGAGCTGTTTGTCGGAACGGGGGAAAGTTTTCGCTGGAAAGTTTTTCGATTACATTAGGTTTTTGAAAGTGGAAAACATTTAAGATAAAATCCCATTACAAGTTGCATTTTTTTTAAAGAAAACCCCTACACCAACCTTCCCACAAAGATGGGGATCCCGCATGGCAATCAGAATTAAGCTCTCGCTAGGTGGGATTCTTTATAAATATTTAAACACTTTTTTGGCTTGGGTTTTCGTCTTTTCAGCTGAGAAATGTTTTACATTGCCGGTTCAACCCATGCGGGTCGGCTTTCTTCGTTTCAGGGTAGGATTTTTTTTAAGCCATTGAAAAGGTGAAAACATGCATTATTTTTTGGAGCGTGAGAATCACACCTTCTGGCTAGATTTGGGAAATTTAAATCTGTCAGTGGAAATCGAACATATTCGACACTAGATAATACGAAAGTCCAAAAATTACATTAGTTTTTAGTATTTTAGACTTTTAATCTTTTTAGTCTTTTAGTCTTTTAGTCTTTTAGTCTTTTAATCTTTTAGTCTTTTAGTCTTTTAGTCTTTTAGTCTTTTAGTCTTTTAGTCTTTTAGTCTTTTAGTCTTTTAGTCTTTTAGTCTTTTAGTCTTTTAGTCTTTTAGTCTTTTAGTCTTTTAGTCTTTTAGTCTTTTAGTCTTTTAGTCTTTTAGTCTTTTAGTCTTTTAGTCTTTTAGTCTTTTAGTCTTTTAGTCTTTTAGTCTTTTAGTCTTTTAGTCTTTTAGTCTTTTAGTCTTTTAGTCTTTTAGTCTTTTAGTCTTTTATTCTAATACTAATCACAATCCTTTTCGATGTCGTAAAAGTCATCGCCCACATATTTATGAGACTATAACTACCACAAATCAACAACATGGCCTTTCTCTTCCTGGAAGGCAGCGCGCCCATCCAAAAAGTTAATCGATACAGCTTAACCACAGGGAAAGCAAAACAGTGAGCTTAAAGTTGGGGCAACAGTTTGCTGGAATTGGACCAAATTTAGACCATTATTTAATCAACAGATTACACGATCTTTTGGCCTAATTCCAATTAACGACTGTGGGAAACGTTACGCAACGGCTATTCTTGGCGCATCAAGGGTTAATCTTCATTGATTAGTTCTCTCTCTGCTGAGGGTAATTAAAAGCTTGCCCAGATTTGGAACAACAAATAAATGCTAATCCCTCACCCAGCATCGGAATTCGGAAAAGTTCTTCCCAAACTTTCAATGGACTGGAACGGGTTTTGTTCTCTGGTTGGAGAGTGAAAATTTCAAACAATTCAATGTTTTGGCGTGTTAGTTTGTGTGTTCAGTTCGTCATTCAGGAATTCTTTCCACTCCGCTGAACCGGGGCAGACGACGACGGCGGAAAAATGCTTTGTTTTGCAATTTCGCTGAATCGATATGGCTCGAGAATGGTGATTGGGGAAATTCAGAATGGTTCCAATCAGCTATGGTCAGAATTGAGCTATGCATTTGGATGATGCCTAGCGGAATGTTTTTGGATGCTAGAACTATCACAACATTTGTAATTTGTTTAAAATACATTTTGAAACTTTATTTTTTAACTGTAACAAAAATCCGGGTGCAAGATCCGGGTGTCCATGTTTTTTTTTTATTTAAGAAATTTGGAAATTTTAAGAGTTTTTGAAATTTTAAAAAATTGTGGAAATTTTGGAAAATTTAGAAAATGGTTCAAAATTTCCAACATTTTCAAAATTTTCAAAATTTCCAAAATTTTTAAAATTTCCAAAGTTTCCAAAATTTTCAAAATTTCCAAAATTCAAAAAATTTCTAAAATTTCTAAAACTTCTAAAATATCAAAAAAAAAAATCCAAAAATTCTATTTAATTTTAAAAAAATTGGAAAATTTAGAAGGTTTGATGTTTTCAAACCTTCTAAATTTTCCGAATTTTTCAAAATGAAATAGAATTTTTGGATTTTTTTTTTTTTTATATTTTAGAACTTTGCCGAATTCCGATGCTGGGGGAGGGATAAGCATTTATTTGTTGTTCCAAATCTGGGCAAGCTTTCAATTACCCTCAGCAGGGAAAAACTAATCATTGAGGATTAACCCTTGATGCTCCACGAATAGCCGTTGCGTAACGATTCCCACAGTCGTTAAAATCAAATTTCCTAAATTAAAAAAGTTTTCAAAATTTCCAAAACTTTAATTTTTTAAAAATTTTAAATTTTTTGAAAATTTTAGAAATTTTGAAAATTTTGATAGATTAAAAAATGAGAAAATTTTGTAAATTTTCTGAAATCTTGGAATTTAAAAAAAAAACTTCCAAAGATTCCAAATTTTTTATTTTCTTGAAAATCTTTAAATTTTTTACAATTTCCAATTTTTTATAAATAAATTTTCAATGTTTTCAATATTAACATAATTTACAAAATTTACAAAATTTAAAAAATTTACAAAATTTAAAAAATTTACAAAATTTACAAAATTTACAAAATTTACAAAATTTACAAAATTTACAAAATTTACAAAATTTACAAAATTTACAAAATTTACAAAATTTATAAAATTTACAAAATTTACAAAATATACAAAATTTACAAAATTTACAAAATTTACAAAATTTACAAAATTTACAAATTTACAAAATTTACAAATTTACAAAATTTACAAAATTTACAAAATTTACAAAATTTACAAAATTTACAAAATTTACAAAATTTACAAAATTTACAAAATTTACAAAATTTACAAAATTTACAAAATTTACAAAATTTACAAAATTTACAAAATTTACAAAATTTACAAAATTTACAAAATTTACAAAATTTACAAAATTTACAACATTTACAAAATTTACAACATTTACAAAATTTACAAAATTTACAAAATTTACAAAATTTACAAAATTAACAAAATTTACAAAATTTACAAAATTTACAAAATTTACAAAATTTACAAAATGTGCAAAGTGTGCAAAATTTACAAAGTTTCCCATTTTTTTCAAAATTTACAAAGTGTGCCAAATTTACAAAGTTTCCCATTTTTTTCAAAATTTACAAAATTTGAAGTTCCACGTCGCATGTTCAAGTGTAGCCAACAATTGAATTTTATTTCTTATTGAAGTTTTCCGATAACCGAAAATCAAGTTTAATATAGAGTCGAGGGTATGGCACGGGGCGAAGGCGCCAAATTCCCATATTTACACTTAGAATTTTAAGGCGTCCGCCGCGGGATCCAAACCGGCGACCTCTGGATTGTGAGTCCAGTGAGCGGTCCAATTTATCCACATGGACGGGTTGTTTTAGTAAGATGTTACCTCTTGTTTGATTAACAAAAAATATCAACAATCTTTTGATTAATTAAAAAATATTCTAAAAATCTATGTTAAATGTATCCAATATTTGTTACGATTTTTCATGTCTAAAATAGCCTCTTTATTCTCAAATTGATTGAAATAGTGGAAGGAACTTAAAATTTTAAGTAAGTTATGAAAGAAGAATTGAGTGAATTTATTTCAAAATTGTAAAATATTATAACATAGTCGAAACATTGCAAAACATGGGAAAATTTTGGAAATTTGTAAAAAAAAAGGCCAAAAACAGTTTATAGAAGAAAGCATATTGTCTTTGATCACAAATTACAGCTTTTATAAAGTGTTTTTGACTGTTCCAAAGTAATAAATAGCTCAAATAAAAGTGAGCAAGGAACTGTCCATTGTTGATACATCTAAAAAATGTATATTTAATAGTGGAAAACGGCAAAAGTGATGAGAATTGGTCGAACGGCTTAGAGTGATTAAAATGGGTATATTTCCCCTAGTTCTACAAATAAAAAATCTTGAAAAGTTGATCAAAATGGCCAAAACCATAAATTTTTCAATTTTTTTTTATAATATCCCTTCTGAAATGGTGACAGAATCTTTGTAATTATTTATAATTTTACAACAGGAACTGCTGAAAGTTTGATTGGCATTATAACTTGAAAACAGTTTGAGTAATAAGTAAACCCTGTCAAATGCGTTTGTTCTGTAGCAAAAAATGCAATATTTTATATAGGCACTCAATTCGTTTATATTTGAAACGAAGCTTGCATAAACTGCTTAGCCTTAAAAATACATCCAAAATCGACGTTGGCAATCCAAACATTCCATCGACTCTTCGCTTCGTCTGAGAGAATACAAAGCATCAAATTTATCCTTTTCTTTTTAGATATTGTTATTTCGTGTCGATTTGCCTCAGCTTTTCCATGCTCTCTTCCTTAAAACGATAAAAGCCAATGTCGAATATCTGCTGCTCGTCACTCACAAAGTATCGTGCAAGAGACATTTTCTGAGGAATTGTTCAAGCCCAACTCAGACAACCCTGTTCTCACTAACGAGATCCATGTTTGAGAAATTTGGTTCAATTTGCTTGATTCCTGCAAGGGGAAATGGTGGAAATTCTGACGGTGATGGGGAACATCCAACTTTAAACTTTGGATAATCTTGAGAGGGTTGATTACTGTTACTGCGTTATTTTTAAATTATTCGATTTTGAAAACAAAAAATCTTGAGATTTTCTGCAATCGCAACAAACCTTCAAATGTTTAAAACACCTCAAAACAGATCGATTAAAACCTTAACCATCCAACAAATCGCTTCGCACCACCACCTGCGGCTCGATAGAAAAATCCATTCAAGAAGATAGAGTACCTTTCCCATCTATAGCACAAACCCGCCAAAAATAGCCAACACCCACAACCGAAGCTTGCTCCCATAAATTGCAGCAATCAATCTTTTTTACGCTCCGGTATTTGAACCATCCAATAGTCCTCCCCGTTACCTTAAGACGGAGGAGGACACCGTCTATAAAATCGTTGATGACAGTGCCGAGATTACGTCTAGCGACGACGACGACTTGAACGATTCCGCGACGACACCCAAGATTACGGCAACAAATCATCCATTACCCAACACCCAAATAGTGATTCCCGCGGCACCACGTGCTTCTGAACTCGGCCAGGTCGTCGTTTGGTATTCAAGAACATCACCGCGCTGCTTGTTGTTTACGTTTTCAAACGAAACGGAAAATCGTCTCTATACCTCCAGGTGAATGTGTTGGGGGAGTTAGGGGTGGTCATGTTGACGACATTTAATGTAATATTTGTTTTAAATTCAAGTATTTTAAAAATTCAAAATCCAGTCTCTCATATCTACAAAATTTCAATTGATAGCTTCTAAATTACTCAACTTTATTTTTTAACTATTTTTAACGTTAACTACAAACTCTCAAGTGAACAACTCACCAATTCCAACATTAAAATCAACTCCAAAAGTCTTCATCTACTTTTCGGAACATCCCTAGACTTTGCATTCTACAAACCCATCATTGATTAGCTCCCAAGTCCTCATCTTAACATTTTTGGAGCTCTACAAACTTTACTGCTCTCCTTATTCCTCAACTTTTTTTGAACACCCCTAAATTCACGCCCCAGTGTCCTATACAGTCATGCCTCGGTTTAGTACCACATATGGGGGATGGAAAACCGAGGCGGGCATAAGTGAAGCACAGAGCTTATGGGGTTTTGGCTATATGGGAGATATTGGCTATAAGCGAATGAAAAATCAAGCAAACATCAAAAAATGATAGCGGGATGATGGGAGCTATCCATTGTAATTATAGAAACATGAAGATTTTCACGAAAAAAACGTATTTTTCCTTATTTTGAAAATGCAATTTTTCACTCTAAAAAAACTCAAAATATTTGTGATTGCAATATGGGTATCAAATGATCGTGTTTTTGCCATACATTTCAAATGTCATACATTTTTTTGATAGCATTGAAAATTTTCACAAAAATACGTATTTTTGAAAAAAAAAATACTGAAATATTCAGTTTTTTGCAATATCGGTATCAAATGATGGGGAATTTTTCATACATTTGGAATGTAATATCAACATTTTTTGAAAATACTCGAAATTTTCACAAAACTACGTATTTTAGAAAAAAATACTCCAAATTTTTGTTTTTCTCAATATCAAATGATCGGAATTTGTTCATACATTTGGAATGTAATAACAACTTTTTTTTTAAATACTCAAAATTTTCACAAAACTACGATTTTTCGAAAAAAATACTCATAATTTCAGTTGGGTAACAAATCGTCGGAATTTTTCAATCATTTCGAATGTAATAAAATTTGAAACTTTGATATTTTGTTAATTTTTTTCGAAAATACGTAGTTCTGAGAAAAAAAAAATTTTCGTTTTTTTTTTTGAAAAAATTGAGTATTTTTAATAAAATGTTTTACAACTTTCGAAATGTATGAAAAAATCACGATCGTTTTACATCCATATTGTAAAAAACTGAAATTTTGAATGTCTTTTTTTCGGAAATATGTAGTTCCGTGAAAATTTTCAAAAAAATGATACTATATCCGAAGTGTATGAAAAAATCCAATCATGTTTTACCCATGTTGTTGAAAAAACTGAAATTTTGAGTATTTTTTCGAAAATACGTAATTTTGTGTAGTATTTTCAAAAAATGTTGTTATTACATTTGAAATGTATGCAATAATTCCGATCATTTGATTTTGAGTATTTTTCTCAAAAATACGCAGTTTTGTTGAAAATTTGAGTGTTTTCAAAAAAATGTGTTATAACTTTCGAAATGTATGAAAAAATCTCGATCGTTTGATACCACAATCGAAAAAAACATTTTTCCCATAAATACCTAGTTTTGTGATAAGTTTCATTAGTTTTCAAAAAATGTAAGATTTGACGAAAACAAATATTTTTGCGAAAAAAAATTTGCCATAGTAAACATCGAACATTTTCAGAAATTCAAATGATTTTTAAATCAACCCTAACATGCTAAAAATAATTCTAAAAGCAGAAGATTGCATTTAAAATTAGTTTCATCTGATTCCACTTAAATGTTCATTGAAAACAATATTTTTTGCCCCCTAAGGGAGACAAAAACTTTAAATAAAATTTGTACCAGCATAATTTTTAGTATTTATTCGAGAAACATTGCCTTTTCAAAGTACAGGAAAAATACGTATTTTTGTGAAAATTTTCATATGATTATAAGTGCAACCGATAGCTGACATCATCCCGATTTCAAAACACTGTAATTTGTTGATGTAGTATGATTTTTCATACGATTATAGCCAAAATCCCATAAGCTCAGTGCTTCAGTTAAGCACTTGGCCGTGCTTAACCGAGGCAGCTTAATGAATCAAAACTGGGGCAGTGCAAAACCGAGGCGTGCAAAACCGGGGCATGACTGTACACCAAAACTTTTACTTTTTTACCTCATCCCCTTTACGCGGCTTTAACTGTTTTCACGAACCAAAGTTGAGAGCTCTTCCCCTTCAGAGCTGAACTATTCTTCAGGTATTCACCGCTCGTCGCCGGTATTTACCCAAGTCAGGTACACATGTTTATGTTAAACGTCGCATCGCTAGCATGAGTGGAATATCAATCATTGCGACGACGACGGCGGCCAAGAAGGTGGGAATGCCCGGGGACAGTACCGATTATGACGGTATTTGTTCAAGCGAAGAAGGAAAAAGAAATACTTCTGACCGGATCATTTTTGGACGTTGTTGCGAGGGTGTCATAAGTGGATTCGGGGAAGTAGATCGCTTACGCAAGGATTTGTTTGGACGGGCGTGTTACGAGGCCGGAAAGGTTGGACCTGATTTGTTTAGTGATTGACCTCTTTGGTAGAACTTTGGTGGAATGTGAAGCAATATTTGTTTAACGACCTTGAAGGTCCAACGTAGATCCAACAAAAAAAACTACACTCAAAAGCTTAATTTCGAATGACAACTCCAGCCTCTCCTCATTTTCATTTCAAATGTAACAGAGAGAGAGAGAGTCACCTTTTTTTTTTTTTTCTCATAAAATTATTTTTATTAGGTCCTTTTCGGTACTGGGACCTGGTTAGGACCGAGTCGGCTTTTGTAATTACAAAAAACTTAATAATTACAGAGGATCTTGTGTGTAAATGTTAGTGGGAGGGGAGCCGATTACCCGCGGCCTACTCGGGGTTAGTAGGGAAGGGATTGATGTTAAAGACAAGGCATGGGATGGGAAGGGGGATTGTGTAGGGGTCTTGGTTGGCTCTGCTGGCCTTTGCTTTTTGTCCTCAGCCGCAACTCGGTGTCCAGCTGCTGGGGCGATCTTGCTTTGCATCCGGTGCAAACCAGAAACGACGGCTTTGTGTGAAGGCGAGTTATTCTAACTGAAGGAAAACTAACTGAAGGAAAACTAACTGGAAGAAAACTAAATAGATATTTTGGAATCTGAGAGGAACTGATAGATAGGATAGAGAACATCAAGGTCTAGTTGAGATAGCGCGTCTCGCATCGGGATTTCTGGTGGTCTTCCTCGGGCCCTGAGGGTATCGAGAGAGTCACCTTCCCACGTGCATTTTTTTTTGTACTCGTCAACCATTCCAGCCAAGTGTGAAATTGCTCTCATTCCCAACTTGCATCCGCTGAAATGCACTTCCGGACAAAGTCCGTAAACCTGTATGCAAAGCCGGGGTTCTGGGCCGAGCTTAACTGTTTTACACGGAAAAGATGGTTGAAAATAATAAAAAATATAGATTTATCGTATTTTGGATTTTGCGATCTTCATGATCTTCGTGATTTTTGTGATTTTTGTAATTTTCGTGATTTTTGTGATTGTTGTGATTGTTGTGATTGTTGTGATTTTTGTGATTTTTGTGATTTTTGTAATTTTTGTAATTTATGTGATTTATGTAATTTATGTGATTTTTATGATTTTTGAGATTTTTGTAATTTTTGTAATTTTTGCAATTTTTGTAATTTTTGTAATTTTTGTAATTTTTGTAATTTTTGTAATTTTTGTAATTTTTGTAATTTTTGTAATTTTTGTAATTTTTGTAATTTTTGTAATTTTTGTAATTTTTGTAATTTTTGTAATTTTTGTAATTTTTGTAATTTTGTGATTTTATGATTTTTATGATTTTGTAATTTTGTAATTTTGCAATTATTGTATTTTTGTAATTTTGTAATTTTTGTAATTTTGTAATTTTGTTATTTTGTAATTTTTGTAATTTTGTAATTTTGTAATTTTGTAATTTTGTAATTTTGTAATTTTGTAATTTTGTAATTTTTGTAATTTTTGTATTTTTGTATTTTTGTAATTTTGTAATTTTGTAATTTTGTAATTTTGTAATTTTGTAATTTTGTATTTTTGTAATTTTGTAATTTTGTAATTTTTGTAATTTTGTAATTTTGTAATTTTTGTAATTTTGTAATTTTGTAATTTTGTATTTTTGTAATTTTGTAATTTTGTAATTTTGTAATTTTGTATTTTTGTATTTTTGTAATTTTGTAATTTTTGTAATTTTGTAATTTTGTAATTTTGTAATTTTTGTAATTTTGTATTTTTGTAATTTTGTAATTTTGTAATTTTGTAATTTTGTAATTTTTGTAATTTTGTAATTTTGTAATTTTGTAAATTTTGTAATTTTTGTAATTTTGTAATTTTTGTAATTTTTGTAATTTTTGTAATTTTTGTAATTTTTGTAATTTTTGTAATTTTTGTAATTTTTGTAATTTTTGTAATTTTTGTAATGTTTGTAATTTTTGTAATGTATGTAATTTTTGTAATTTTTGTAATTTTTGTAATTTTTGTAATTTTTGTGATTTTTTGTAATTTTTGTAATTTTTGTGATTTATGTGATTTTTGCGATTTTTGTAATTTTTGTAATTTTTGTAATTTTTGTAATTTTTGTAATTTTTGTAATTTTTGTAATTTTTGTAATTTTTGTAATTTTTGTAATTTTTGTAATTTTTGTAATTTTGTAATTTTGTAATTTTTGTAATTTTTGTAATTTTTGTAATTTTGTAATGTAATTTTGTAATTTTTGTATTTTTGTATTTTTTGATTTTTGCGATTTTTGCGATTTTGCGATTTTGCGATTTTGCGATTTTGCGATTTTGCGATTTTTGCAATTTTTTGATTTTTTGATTTTTTGCGATTTTGCGATTTTGCGATTTTGCGATTTTTGCGATTTTGCGATTTTGCGATTTTGCGATTTTGCGATTTTTGCGATTTTGCGATTTTGCGATTTTTGCGATTTTGCGATTTTGCGATTTGCGATTTTGCGATTTTTGCGATTTTTGCGATTTTTGCGATTTTTGCGATTTTTGCGATTTTTGTATTTTTGTATTTTTGTATTTTTGTATTTTTGTATTTTTGTATTTTTGTATTTTTGTATTTTTGTATTTTTGTTTTTTTGTATTTTTGTATTTTTGTATTTGTGTATTTTTGTATTTTTGTATTTTTGTATTTTTGTATTTTTGTATTTTTGTATTTTTGTATTTTTGTATTTTTGTAATTTTACTTTCGAATAATCTCTTTTCCGTGCACTTTTTTTGTGTGTGTGACAAATGCAGTTCGTGACCAACAACGATGATGACGCTGGAAATTTGCGCGTGGGCGGGTCGTCCTCCTACAATGCAAAAACTGCTTGTGCTTCCGAGACAGCATGCAAAAGGTACACCACTTCCACCTTGCTTGGGGTTGACATTTCCTGCAGCTTCCGGCGGATGGTTCAGCAGCAACACGTGCACCACGGTCGAAGGTCACCAACTTGTACAAGGTTGAGATGGTGGGAGGGCGGGATGCAAGTAATACAATTTGGTTCGCAGGGAATCGCAACTTTATTGGACGTGGTACATGGAGTCCCAAAATGTCATCAGTTCGGGCTGGGATGCGTTGGTAATTGCGATGGTGAAGGGATGTTCGGGGGTGGCGGAGTTTGAGAAGGTTATCTTGGTGCAGTTGTTCAAAGTTTGGCAGGTTGGGGTTGATCTGGAATAATATAACCCTTTTTGAATACTTGGTATTGAGTTAGACCAGGATCCACCTACATCCCATGAACGAAATCCGTAATCAGATTAACAAATCTCTGGGAAACGATCCAAGCTGGTGATCCTGGACGAACCTCCGGAAACAAAACCGGTGCGCTGAACAAGTACAGGAAAGCATCATCGGCGTGGCTAACTCCAACATTCTTCCGGTTGTAGTTCAAATAGTAGTACGACATCGAAAATGGTCCTCGGAAGTTGAACTGGTACATGGAGACAGGTGCGATGCTGGTATTAGCCATACGTAGATGGGTTCGGATAGTCCGAAGAGTCGGATACACTAAACCAGCTTCCCCGATCATCTAGAAGGATTGTTTGGTATTACAGATTCTTCAAATAACCCAAACCTACTTACATCAGCCAGTCGATTGATAGTCTCCGGAGTGAGCCACTCCGATCGGGTGGAACTTCCGAAGAAGCGATCCTTCAGAGGAACTGCTTTGGAACTGTCCAATCCGAGTAATCTCGGAATCAGATACGACGACGCAGCCGTGAACTGCTCCCAAAGATCGGGATCTTCCATGAAACGGAACGCTTCTCCGGCGAACACGATTCCTTCATTCTGCACCTGTCCGAACATCATCGGAACCTGCTGGTAGTTACCTTCGTCCCACATGGTCCTCGGATCATCACTCAGGAAGCTCTCTCTTTCAACGTATTGCTCGATAACCGGTCGGAACACGACTACAGAGTTCTCGATTCCTAGAGTCCGCTTGAGTTCCCAAATACTCTCAACGAGGTACTCCGCCGAGGCACTCCGCAGAATCTTCACCACTTCCGCACTGGTCATCGTATCAACGGGGGATATCCCAAGGGCACCGACCTGCAGCCTAGCGTTATACAGCGGATCCTGATCCGGAAGGGCCCAGTACGCCAACGCACTACCACTCATCAGGATCACCTGAGAAAATTGATCCCGACTCAACAGAGACATCATATGAAGCTGCGCCGACGCCGCTCCAGCACTATTCCCAACCAGGGTTATCCGGTCCGGATCTCCACCAAACCTCGCAATGTTCTTCCTAACCCATCGCAACGCCATAGCCTGATCCTTCAGCCCGTAATTCCCCGGAGACTCCGAGTCCCCCGTCGACAAAAACCCAAACACTCCCAACCTGTACTGCACCGTAACCAGCACCACCTTCCTCCCCGCGTCCATGATCTTCTCCGGTCCGTACGTCAACGGGGATGCCGTCCCCGAATCGAACCCGCCAGCGTGAAGAAACACCATCACCGGCAACAACCCCCGCACCTTCTTCACCTTATACACGTTCAGGTACAGACAGTCCTCCGACCCGATGACCGGCGCAATCGGAACAAAGTTACTCACTTGAATGCACGGTTCCCGCGGTTGCGTCCCGTCGTACACTCCCGGCCACGGTTCCGGCGAGACCGGATTCGCAAACCGTAACTCCCCGATCGGAGGTCGCGCAAACGGTACGCCCATGAACAGCTCGTAGCTGGTGTTGCCCCAGGTGCCGCGTTCGACGCCACGGATGCAGCCGGAAGGTGTCGGAGTGTCGCCCAGGCATACCACCGGGAATTGGGAACCGGTGCAGAGCGGGATGATGAGAAGTAGGAGCGGTACAAAACTGCGGAGGAGCATCGAACCGGTGGATGCTTGGACGGGTTTGGAAGGACTAAGCTGGGTTCGGTGTGTGAGAGGAGGTTTTATACGGGGCGATTCGGAAGAGGTTCCAGAGAAAGTTGATCCGCTTAACTGAAGCTTTTTAAAAATAGGTCATCGAAACCAGTATGTCAAAGATTTCTTAATGCCGTGGTCATGCTAAACCCCTGCCCCTAAGCGAGCTTCACTTTAAACCAATTTTGATCCAATTTGAAAAGAAGAAATCTAAACATTTTTAATGTGGTTATGTCCCAAGTCGTTTAATTTGTTTTTATTACTTCAATTATAACCAATTTGAAAATGTTTCAATTTGAAAATGTTTTCATTATTTTTAAATTTGAGCCTAACTTTTAAAAAGGTCTACAATAACTTAATGTCGATCATCTGAAAAGGTAAACTCTATTTTAACGAAATATATGTTTATCAGAATGATCAGAAAAAAACACGAATATTTCAATATTTGACATTGAAAATCGGACCAATAGTACTGCGCTATTCAAACCTCAAAATTGATCGCTCTTTTGTTGACAATCAGAAAACTTATTTTTTCCTGTTCGTTTCTTTACTAACGAAATTGAAGTTTTCGAAGTCTCACCCAAACAGCCCACCATTTTCTAATGTTCGTAAAATTTTCCGATCTTTTCGAAAAAAATAATTTGATTTTTTTTAAATCAAGACTACCATTCAAAATGGGCGTAATATTTTCTGTTTGGCTCTTTTAAAATGTTGATCTTGATCATAAACTGAAAAAAAATTTAAACTTCAATTTTCCTGGTTCTATTTCTTTAAGCCGCTGTATCTCAGCAACCAGAGGTCCAATCTTCAATGTCTCTTAGACAATTTTATAGTAAATTTTCTGAACTTTAAAAAAAATATTTTTAGAAATGGTCACTCATTGCACTATTTCTAAAAATCAAAAAACTGCAGATATTTCGCTAAAATCAAACTTTCTGTGGCTATATTTTGAAAACAGAGCCTTTTATCAGAAAATCTGTAAAGTACTTTTCGATTGGAAATTCAATTTTACATTACAAAATTTCGTCAATTTTTTTTCATAAAATTTCAATTTTTTCCAATAATCACTATTTTTTCAAAAATTTATAACTTGGCGGCAGATTGTTTGACCATGTTTCTCTATAGCTCAAAAGTTGCGGATTTTTGTCCCCTAAAACATATAAAAAAATCTCGAAAATCAAAAAATACGTATTTTAGGAAATTGAGTTTTTGTGAGTTGATTAAAAAATCTGCAATTTTTTTCCGTGTACCTATTTTTCTCAAAAGTCCTCAAGAATACCAACAACTTTGCCGACAACTTTGATCAGAAAATTCACTCAAAAGTTACAGCTGTTTGAATATTTACGTACCATTTTTGTGTGGACAGCAGCCAAAATTGTATGGAGACTTGTATGGGTGAACCAATGACACAAAATAGCATCTTTGGTCATAGGGAAGACCCCCACAAAGTTTGAGCCAAATAAAAAATACAAATAAAATCAATTTCCGGTTTTGGCAGAGAATTGCTCAAATATTAAAAAAAAACTGTAACGTTTGAAGATAAAAATTCAGAAAAAATAGGTTCAGGGAACACAAAATTTGCCGAATTTTGTATTAACTTTTTTTTACAAAAACTCAATTTCCCAATTTTGGGGGAAAATACCCGCAAATGTTTAAACCTTGAGAAGTTTGGTCAAAACAAATTTCACCTAGTTTTAAATTCTTGAAAAATTTTGATTTTCGGAAAAAAAAATTAAAATTTCATGCAAAAAAGTATTTTTTTAAATCACTACTTTTTTTAAATATAACTCATTATGCTTAGAAACATGCGGGGTTTTGTCCCCTAATACATATCAGAAAATCTCGAAAGTAAAAAATACGGTTTTTTTCTGAATCACAGCTAAAAAAGTAGTAATTTAGCTGGGTGCTAGGTGTAAAATAAGCTGATATATGCGTTTATCCTTACAGCTCTTCATCGGTCTGATGGCCGAGTGGGCTAAGGCACCAGTCCTTACTGTTGGTGCTTGGTTTGAATCCCGTCGGTTGCAACTTTTTTTTGTGTTTGCAAAAATTGTACATGCAGTGTGTAATATTAAGTGTTTATTTTGACAAAGGTGATGTGCATGCTTTTGCATGCGCTTTTACCATCGGATTTTTTGCAGTGTAGGGCTCCAAATTTTGTAGTTTTTTTTTGTAGACAATTAAAAAACCCAACTGTTCATTATTTGCCGAACCCCTAGAGAAATTTGGTGTCTTCGGTAAAGTTGTAGGTATTGTAGGGCTCTTCAGAACAAAATATGTACACGGAAAAAATCGCGCCGATTTTTTAATTAATTTTTCTCATAAAAACTAAATTTTTCAAAATTGGTATTATTAATTTTTGAAATTTTTTGATTTGTTATGTGCAACTTTTTAGCCATAGAAAAGTATGATCAATAATGTTGCCGCCTTTTGAAAAAAAATGTGATTTTTGGGAAAAAATAAAAAAAAATAATTGAAATTTTTCGGACCTCATTTTTTAGGGTTTATTCAAATATTACGTCCAGCGATTTTCGGGATTTCAGACCCCCCCCCCCTCACCCTGTCAAGCACTTTTCCTATACCTATAACCTCAGACTCCCCCCCCCCCTCCCCCTATTTTTGGACGAAATTTTTGAACAAACCCTTATATAAGTTTAAATTTGCAATCGTGCCTCTTTTTCAAGATATCGCCACCGAAAGTTTGATTTTAGTGAAATATTTGCAGGTTTGCGAATAGTTATCATGGGTGCAAACTTTGCCGAAGACGTCAAAACGATCAGAATATTGTTTGAAATTTTGCAATCATTGATTTTTTAAATTTCTAAATATAAGCGAATGAAATTTTTTTTCCCATGCTCTAGATCTAAATCTCAGAAAAAAAAAATATTATAATAGTCTACACATTCTAAATATTAAAATTGAGCAGAAAAAAAACGTTTTCGGTTGTTTTCAGAAGGTATATCTCAATCAACTTGTTTGGGCTGTTTTTTACCGATTTTGAAAAATATTTGCAGCTGCCGTACAGATTTATAAACATTTACATAGCAATTTGTAGAGAAACTTGTACGGACGAATGGATGATGAAAAATGGCTTCTTCGGGCATTTCACACGTATCTGCAAAGTATGAGGCAATGTTCAAATAAGAATGTTCATCATTTGCCAAAGCCACTGAAAATCGTTAGCACTCCATATTTTCATTAGAATACCTTTTTTAATACAAAAAAAAAAATCCAAAAATTTACAGCAAAGTTTTCAAATTTCACACACAAAATTCACTACAAAAAGTTTTATTTAATAATAGTATTTTTTCAATAATATTTTTCTTTAAATACTCAAATTTCCATAAATTGCAATATGAGTGTCAATCGACGCAAAATTTGGTAGAGATTGGGTCTGGGGAGTGAGATTGGGTCAAACTGTTTTCTACGGATTTTATCAAGTTCTTCTAAACGAAACCAAATTCTGTTTAAAGGGTTGTGTAGGGAACATTTTAAGATGACTTAGCTGAAAAAATCTCGTTCCTAGTACAAATCCGGTTATTTTGGCAGCTGTCTAATGTTGAGGTACGTTTTTGGCCAGAAATGACCTCTCGAAAAATCATTTTTCTAATTTTTTTGTTGGAATTGCTCGAAAACTACCCAAATGTTTAAAAATCGCCACTTCAAACATTGTAGCATGTCAATACGATTCCCTCGAACAAGAAACACTGTTGGATGGCTTGTTTTTACCACATTTTTGTATTTGAGCATCATTTTAGTTTCATTTGACCCAATGTCACTTTCTCTAAGGGGTGAGATTGGGTAAATTTCCAAACGATTGCCATTTAAGGTAGAGTTCATCAAATTCCTCCATCTTTTGGGAAAATGTTAGTAAACTAATAAAGAACAATTATATGTTAAAAGATATTCAATGCTATCTAAATTGTTTTTGTTGTTAAGAAATTACGAGAGGTGTATCTTTTTTTGACCCATGGTCACCCCCACTGAGGGTATGTTAACTTTTTAAATCCTCAATCCATATTGTTGTATAGATATTCAATAAGATGTCTTGAGGAAACTTTAGTTGATTGGTTAACAAATTGCAAATTCTATGCAATGTTGTAAGTCGGTTGTTCCCATTTTACAAATCAAATTTTAGTATTTTACACTAAAACATCAAAAAAAAAATGTTTCGAGGATATTTTTTTATATGAAACTTGTTCAATTATTATCATTTAAAATTGAAATTAAACACCGAATTTTGGAA
Source organism: Culex quinquefasciatus (assembly GCF_015732765.1). Classification (NCBI taxonomy): domain Eukaryota; kingdom Metazoa; phylum Arthropoda; class Insecta; order Diptera; family Culicidae; genus Culex; species Culex quinquefasciatus. The sequence continues at coordinate 29,346,252 of NC_051862.1, read as the reverse complement.
CAATCTTTCACAATTAAAAACAGAATTTTTCTAACTAAATCACAAAAATTGAAGCAAGAATTATAAATTTCTTTTCTCGCGAATTTGTTTAAAAATCATTTCTTGTTTAAAAAATATCCACAAAATACTTAAATTGTGCCAGACGTGGATCGAAATTAATTTTTAGCTGGGACTCAGAATAAATGAATCTCCCAATTCGTAAACTAGCCAATTAAAAATAGCCGGTCTGATAAATAGTGATACAAAGTAAGAAAAAACAGCACCAACAATCCCTCATTCATCACAAGAAAAAATAAAACCACTTGAAGACCGATGATGATCCTCTAGAAAAAAAAATACTCAAAACTTTTGACAGCTCTGCGCTGAGTGGGAGGGATTACTGACCGCTCTCTAATAGCTGGCCGAGTTTTCCCCCCTCACTTGACAGCGAGAAAGAGTGCGATGAAAATCCCTCCGAAATAAAACGAGCCAAATCAATCATCTTTCCTGGGAAGTGAGCCAGTTTGAGACTAATGAGACAGGAATTTTAATTGATCGCAGAATAGATCATGCTCCGTCCATCAAAAGTGTCAAATACGATTTGTTTTTTTTTCTTAGCAAATTTTCATGTATAATAAATCGTTAGTTCTAATTGATCACACCACAAAAAAAAAGAAGCGACAATTCGTGCCCAACCAATCATGGAAACCTTGTGCTAACCGATTTCCGGCCAAAAATAACCTCGAAAACTGTGAATATTTGTTGCTCTTATATGGCTTTATCTCTGCGTTGTTGTTGCTGTTGTTGCCGGGAAGTCGATGAACACCCTCTGTCGCTCGTCATATGACTGACTGACTGACGGACGACTACGAAAACGACTACTGATGATTTGGACACTTTGCTAAACAAGTGAGGGTGATAAACAGCTCTTCAGTTTGGGGATTCACCTATAAATAGCTTGGTTTATTTGAGGGAATAGGGTGGTTCATGGGAATTATTTAAATTAATATACATTAAATTTTTTTTTTGTTTTTTTTTTGTAGATTTCTTTTTACAAAAAAAAATAACATAAAGTTTGAACATCAATACTTCAAAATTTGGCAACCCTGTCACTCACTCAGACAACCTCGACCTGGTGCTAATTTCTTTGTTTGTGTTCAAGATAAAGACATATTTCGACAAATCAAAACTCAAACACAAACACTCCAGACAAGGTCGAACGCAACTAAAAATAGTTTCTATTTTCTCCACACAGCTGTAAGGAAACCTTCAAGTGCCAAAATTGCTAAATGTTATCCCCAACCAAAACATCAAATGAAAAGGTGAAATAAACGCAAACATTAATTTCTACGCGACCCGCGCAAATGAAAACCGTCACCCACCGAGAACGATGCTGACCTTAAACTTTGTCATGCGGTTTTTATTTTGTTTAATTTTTGTTTGCTTTACTGTTCCTTGAATGCGCCGCCGCCGCGGGGGAGGACGTGGAAAAATGGGAAAAGTGCGTGTGAGAAAAGGTGGAAAATTGCTTGCGCCAAAAAAATAAACTCGTTTTCTTTGGGAAGGGGCAAAATTTATGATTTGTTTACATTGTTTCGAGGTGCCCAGCTGACTGACACAGTTTCGGGTGAGTTATGATTCGGGGAAGGTTTCACAGCAAGAAAAGTAGTGATCCAGCTGCGTGTAAAAGGCCTGGGTGTAAAATAAATTTTGCATTATTTTATGAAATTCCGTGTAATATTACACTCTGAAACATGTAGCCCACCAGTATGGGAAACCTACTTGACTGAAATGTCAAGCTGATATATGCGTTTATCCTAACAGCTTTACATCGGTCTGATGGCCGAGTGGGCTAAGGCGCCAGTCCTTTCTGTTGGTGCTGGGTTTGAATCCCGTCGGTTACAACTTTTTTTTTTGTGTTTGCAAAAAATGTACATGCAGTGTGTAATATTAAGTGTTTATTTTGACGAAGGTGATGTGCATGCTTTTGTATGCGATTTTACCGTCGTATTTTTTGCTGTGTTGGAGAGTAGAATTTTACTATTTCTTATTTTTAATTTTGTATTGTTAATTTCCGCGCTTAAAAAAAATCTTTGTTTACGTTGCCCATACAAAACATCCGGAAGTATAATATCGTAAATAAAAACACCCATAGAAAAAAAAGATAAACAAATTCGTTTTACGTTCGTATCGCGTGCAGCTTTGCAGTTTGAAAGCGGCAGAGCACAATCGTTGTAATTAAATTTTTAATTAATTTGGCAGCAGGCACAAACATGCAAAGTGGGATTGGGAAATGGTCGCCAGGAGTATGAAATAGGCGAACCTTTTGAAGGTAGACTCAAGTGCGGTGCAGTGGCAGATTAATTTGAATGAATTTATGGATGAAATGAAAATATCTTTAAAGGACATTGGCCTAAATAAAGCTTTGGGCAGTTCTCTACGAAATCGATCCTTTTTTCAATTTAAATTTTTGTGTTTTTTAATCCGGCTGAAACTTTTTTGGTGCCTTCGGTATACCCAAAGAAGCCATTCTGCATCATTAGTTTGTCCATTTACTTTTCCATACAAATTTGGCAGCTTACCATACAAAATTATATATGAAAATTTAAAAAATCTGTTTGAAACAATTTTTTTATCGATTTGGTGTCTTCGGCAAAGTTGTAGGTATGGATAAGGACTACACTGAAAAAATGATACTAAAACTTGATTTGCAAAAAAAAAACACTATTTTTTTGAGCAACTTTTGTTCTACAAAAAACTTTATTTCTCTTGTTTTATGTAAAGTGCTATGCAGTGGCAGATTAATTTGAATGAATCTATGGATGAAATTAAAATATCTTTCAAGGCAAACTGTCCAAACAAAGCTTTGCATATATATTGAAAAAAAAACAGTTTGAAGAAGTGGTTTTTAATTATTATAAATGATTTTTTTTTGTTATCAATTTCACAATGGTTACAACTTACTTACCTAGTTTCAAAAAAAAAAAACATACAAAAATCGTTGACCAAATTCTCAGAGAATTGCTTAATTTTAAATGTTGCAATTTTCTGAAAATTCGGTCAATGGTTTTAATGTTTTTTATTTATTTAGTACTTTAAGTACTTTTTGCATAACCAAATAAGATATTTTGCATCATGAGCTGTTCTCTACGAAATCGGTCTTTTTTCTTAAATTTTAATTTTTGTATTTTTTATAATTCCATATAATTTTCCATACAAATTTGGCAGCTGGCCATACAAAAATGTAAAAACAAGGGTCCTGATTGCTCAAAATCAACCACTCCATTCGCGAGCACAAGTAGCAGGCGACGCGATACTGCCCTGATGAATTCCTACCGTTTGTCACTCTATCACCATTCGCTCCCGAACACTCTCTTTTCTACTCTTCTCTCTCTCTGATCGGCTCAGTCTCCGAACGGTTCAGACAGGCCGATCGTCTCCGATCACTCTGAACTGAAAACATTTTTTCTCTGATGCGCTGCGTTATACTCATTGATTTGGGTTGCCTAAAATCAATGTTATTAATTAAATTGTGCATTTATTTTGATTTCATAACATTATAGACACCATTCAAAGAAACTTCCACCAAGAAAAAATCAAAATGATGGCAAACTAAGGGCGTGAAGACAAAAAGACTGCCGCGCTGGCATTTTGTGAGAGTGGCTCTTCGCTGAGCATGGTCGTGTGTGAGTGTCGTCGAGCGACGGAGTAGGCAAATATTTTCACGATGTATTTGTTCGCTGAGTGAACAGTTCGGGCCACTCGCTGGCTGCTTGCGAGACTCATTCGCTCATGAATGCTAGCGGGTTGGAATAGGCGACGAATGGATAGGCGATGAGTGAGTGGTTTCTGTTCATTGAACCGAAAATCAGGACCCTTGATGTAAAAATGTATGAAAATTCAACAATCTGTATCTTTTGAAGGAATTTTTTGATCGATTTGGTGTCTTCGGCAAAGTTGTAGGTATGGATATGAACTACACTGAAAATATATACGGTAAAATTTTTTGGTAATTTTTTATTTGCCTTTTTGTCACTAAAACTTGATTTGCAAAAAACACAAAATGGCAAAATGGCTTCTTTGGGCATACCGAAGGCACCAAAAAAGTTTCAGTCGGATTAAAAAATACAAAAAACAATCGAATGACCGAAATCTGAGAGAACTGCTCTCATTAGTTCGCCCATACAAGTTTCCATACAGTTTTGACAACCGTCCAGACAGAAAGGCTATTAAACTATTAAAAAATCTGTATCTTGCTGAAAACTTTTCAGAAAAGGGTCACACTCTAAATAAAATTTACCCATTTTTGTTTTACCTTTCACAACAATTTTTTAAAATTCTCATTTTTGGATATTTTTAGCCATCTTTTAAGCTATGGCACAAGTTGGTCAAGATAATTTTTTCGGTGTTGCCAATTTATCTTTAAAAAAACGTTGAAAATAGTCCTTTTTTGACTTAATTTTTAGATGTAAAATCGAATTTGCTATCGGAAAGAACTTTACATAAATTTCGATATCGTGCGCCGTTTTCATGTTATTGCCATCTAAAATTGTTTTTTTTTTTTTGACTTGAAGAGGTCATGACCAAACTTGACCAAGTCTGAACATTTTTTTTTTCGAAAAGATCAGCAAACTTTCTAGAAATTTGCTTCATTTAAATTGAAGATTGGACTCATGTTTTTCGATTTTCAATGTCAAAATATGAAATTACTGTGAAATTTTCCTAGCTTTCGAAGTCAACCAAAACATTTGATATGGTCGAAAATTAACATTTTTGGGCCAATTTGTGCAATTTCCTTTTTAAAATGCTTTTTTTTTCCTGTTATGGTACTGACTGACTGACTTTTCATGCAGGATGAATTTTTAAGAAATTTAAAGAAATCAGATGTATTGGATGAAGAATTTTGTGCTGGAAACGGTTAACCGGTACAACTATTCAACCGGTTGGATGCACCGTTAAAACCGAAATTGGTAAAAAATCAAATTCAAATTCAGGAAATTTGCAAAAGATACGTTAGACGAATTCAAACAAAAAAATTTGCTAAAAAAATGTTCAACCAGTACAATTATTGGACCAGGTTTTCTGAGTCGATTTAAATGTTGATAAAGAAAGAATGACAATGTTGGATTTCATGCAAAATAGCAATTAAAATTTGAAACTGTTGATAATAAAAACAAACGAAATACGTAAGAACTCAGGTAAATTTCGTGTTAAAATAATTTAGTGAAAATACACGTTAAAAATCAAGTTGTTAAAATTCACGCTTTGATTTCTCACCGCACAATTCACTGAATTTGAGAAAATACGCTGAATTGTCTCGACAGCGCCATAAATTCCAGCGAATTTTTAACGAGAAATGTCAGAGCAAAGTGCACGGCAAACGGTTTAATCAAAACCATTCATCATTCGCTAGACTGCTCTCACGTTTTCCGTGAAAACATAATCGAAAGAAGGAATATGGTGGTCCATGATGGTGGTTAGAAATAAATTTCCATTGCCAAATGCAAATATTTTCGTTTCTATGGGACAAAAAAAATATCTTATTAGTGACAAACTGCGGAAGGTTATTTGTTTTACTCGTCATCATAGTTTTACTTCCAGGTGCGAAAACTAGTACCATGGTGACAAAATTAGGAGAACGTGGCGAACCAGTTCAGCGCTGAAACATGCACGGAAATTGATCACGTACAACCAAAATTTAATTTTAAGTAAACAATTGTACAGTTAAACAATTAAACAATTTTACAATTTTATCAAATCCTTTTTTACAAAATCGCTGAAAGTTTCTTATTTTACTGTTGACAGTTGGTTATCAATTTCCTCTCAGTTTTGTTGCAAAGTTACAATAGTGACCACCAGATGTCTCCAAATTTCTCTCACTAAATTTGCTGCCAAAGAAGACATTACCCTGTTAATGTGGAAATGTGCCCATGTTGACATGGTCTTAAACGTTGAATTTAATTTAAATTCGTGCAATTAAATTTTGCAAACCCGCGTGCTGGCTGCTTGTAACGACTGTGTCAAATTTGTTCTTGAGCGTGGAACAGTGAGTTCAAAGGTTAATGAGGTGCAGCTGCTCCGTGTACTTACGTAATTTTTGCCTTATTATTGAGAAATTACCTGCAAGAGAAAAGAAAAAATATGAAATGTTTAAGTCAAATTCTATTAATCATAAACCACTCCACTCCAACATGCAATAATTTAAACTAGTTCCATTATCCAACAGTCGTTGAATATTGCAGGCAAACGCCTATCTTCGCTTCCAAAAATGACATCATCTTCGGAATTAATTGCTTTCCAGCCATTTTCAAACAAGTACCGAAACCGAAACAGTACCGAAGAGAAAACTTGACCTTTATACCCCCCTCGATGGTGGTGGCGGCCGAGGAAATCTCCACCCAAGGGGTAAAAGAAGCAGTTATCAAGTTGAATGAGCTCATACACAACCAAAAAAACGCAAAAAATGGTAATGGGACCTTTATTGGGACTAAAATTTAATTTAAATTATTGAATTTCTAAAAAAACCTTAAACATCTTTATTTTTTTCAATTTTGTTTAATATTTCAAAATTGTCAAAATTGTCAAAATTGTCAAAATTGTCAAAATTTTCAAAATTGTCAAAATTATCAAAATTGTCAAAATTGTCAAAATTGTCAAAATTGTCAAAATGGTCAAAATGGTCAAAATTGTCAAAATTGTCAAAATTGTCAAAATTGTCAAAATTGTCAAAATTGTCAAAATTGTCAAAATTGTCAAAATTGTCAAAATTGTCAAAATTGTCAAAATTGTCAAAATTGTCAAAATTGTCAAAATTGTCAAAATTGTAAAAATTGTAAAAATTGTAAAAATTGTAAAAATTGTCAAAATTGTCAAAATTGTCAAAATTGTCAAAATTGTCAAAATTGTCAAAATGGTCAAAATTGTCAAAATTGTAAAAATTGTCAAAATTGTAAAAATTGTCAAAATTGTAAAAATTGTCAAAATTGTCAAAATTGTCAAAATTGTCAAAATTGTCAAAATTGTCAAAATTGTCAAAATTGTCAAAATTGTCAAAATTGTCAAAATTGTCAAAATTGTCAAAATTGTCAAAATTGACAAAATTGACAAAATTGTCAAAATTGTCAAAATTGTCAAAATTGACAAAATTGTCAAAATTGTCAAAATTGTCAAAATTGTCAAAATTGTCAAAATTGTCAAAATTGTCAAAATTGTCAAAATTGTCAAAATTGTCAAAATTGTCAAAATTGTCAAAATTGTCAAAATTGTCAAAATTGTCGAAATTGTCAAAATTGTCAAAATGGTCAAAATTGTCAAAATTGTCAAAATTGTCAAAATTGTCAAAATTGTCAAAATTGTCAAAATTGTCAAAATTGTCAAAATTGTCAAAATTGTCAAAATTGTCAAAATTGTCAAAATTGTCAAATTAGTCAAAATTGTCAAAATTGTCAAAATTGTCAAAATTGTCAAAATTGTCAAAATTGTCAAAATTGTCAAAATTGTCAAAATTGTCAAAATTGTCAAAATTGTCAAAATTGTCAAAATTGTCAAATTTGTTAAAATTGTCAAAATTGTCAAAATTGTCAAAATTGTCAAAATTGTCAAAATTGTCAAAATTGTCAAAATTGTCAAAATTGTCAAAATTGTCAAAATTGTCAAAATTGTCAAAATTGTCAAAATTGTCAAAATTGTCAAAATTGTCAAAATTGTCAAAATTGTCAAAATTGTCAAAATTGTCAAAATTGTCAAAATTGTCAAAATTGTCAAAATTGTCAAAATTGTCAAAATTGTCAAAATTGTCAAAATTGTCGAAATTGTCAAAATTGTCAAAATTGTCAAAATTGGGTCCTAAAATGAAGCTTCGATTGCTGATATTATTGTTTACAACGATAAAGCTTATTTTTCTGAGTACAATGACCCTTTGTACGACCACAAAGAGTTTAAAATGGATTTTTAAATCAATTTTGAAAAATTAACCTCGCGTTCCTTCTTGACAGAAAAGGTCCTACTTGACAGCTCGTTCCAAGGGGACCATAGTTGATCCATCGAAAAAATGTTGTCTTGTCAATAACTTTTTTTGCATAAAAATGAAAAAAAGTGATCAGAAATGGTTTTTAATCGTGTTTTTTACCGTTGTACATAAAAACTTACATAGGGCTTTAGTACCCAATTGTCAAAATTGTCAAAATTGTCAAATTTGTCAAAATTGTCAAAATTGTCAAAATTGTCAAAATTGTCAAAATTGTCAAAATTGTCAAAATTGTCAAAATTGTCAAAATTGTCAAATTTGTCAAAATTGTCAAAATTGTCAAAATTGTCAAAATTGTCAAAATTGTCAAAATTGTCAAAATTGTCAAAATTGACAAAATTGACAAAATTGTCAAACTTGTCAAAATTGTCAAAATTGTCGAAATTGTCAAAATTGTCAAAATTGTCAAAATTGTCAAAATTGTCAAAATTGTTAAAATTGTCAAAATTGTCAAAATTGTCAAAATTGTCAAAATTGTCAAAATTGTCAAAATTGTCAAAATTGTCAAAATTGTCAAAATTGTCAAAATTGTCAAAATTGTCAAAATTGTCAAAATTGTCAAAATTGTCAAAATTGTCAAAATTGTCAAAATTGTCAAAATTGTCAAAATTGTCAAAATTGTCAAAATTGTCAAATTGTCAAAATTTTCAAAATTGTCAAAATTGTCAAAATTGTCAAAATTGTCAAAATTGTCAAAATTGTCAAAATTGTCAAAATTGTCAAAATTGTCAAAATTGTCAAAATTGTCAAAATTGTCAAAATTGTCAAAATTGTCAAAATTGTCAAAATTGTCAAAATTGTCAAAATTGTCAAAATTGTCAAAATTGTCAAAATTGTCAAAATTGTCAAAATTGTCAAAATTGTCAAAATTGTCAAAATTGTCAAAATTGTCAAAATTGTCAAAATTGTCAAAATTGTCAAAATTGTCAAAATTGTCAAAATTGTCAAAATTGTCAAAATTGTCAAAATTGTCAAAATTGTCAAAATTGTCAAAATTGTCAAAATTGTCAAAATTGTCAAAATTGCCAAAATTGTCAAAATTGTCAAAATTGTCAAAATTGTCAAAATTGTCAAAATTGTCAAAATTGTCAAAATTGTCAAAATTGTCAAAATTGTCAAAATTGTCAAAATTGTTAAAATTGTTAAAATTGACAAAATTGACAAAATTGTCCAAATTGTCAAAATTGTCAAAATTGTCAAAATTGTCAAATTGTCAAAATTTTCAAAATTGTCAAAATTGTCAAAATTGTCAAAATTGTCAAAATTGTCAAAATTGTCAAAATTGTCAAAATTGTCAAAATTGTCAAAATTGTCAAAATTGTCAAAATTGTCAAAATTGTCAAAATTGTCAAAATTGTCAAAATTGTCAAAATTGTCAAAATTGTCAAAATTGTGAAAAATTGTCAAAATTGTCAAAATTGTCAAAATTGTCAAAATTGTCAAAATTGTCAAAATTGCCAAAATTGTCAAAATTGTCAAAATTGTCAAAATTGTCAAAATTGTCAAAATTGTCAAAATTGTCAAAATTGTCAAAATTGTCAAAATTGTCAAAATTGTCAAAATTGTCAAAATTGTCAAAATTGTCAAAATTGTCAAAATTGTCAAAATTATCAAAATTGTCAAAATTGTCAAAATTGTCAAAATTGTCAAAATTGTTAAAATTGTTAAAATTGACAAAATTGACAAAATTGTCCAAATTGTCAAAATTGTCAAAATTGTCAAAATTGTCAAAATTTTCAAAATTGTCAAAATTGTCAAACATTTCAAAAATGTCAAAATTGTCAAAATTGTCGAATTTGCTGAATTTGCTAAATTTTCTAATTTGCTAAATTTCCTAATTTAAATTAAATTAAAATGAAGACTAGTCAAAATTATGTCCTCTCACCCTAACACCAAAAGAGATATGAAGAAGCCAACCAAATCAACGAAAATGGATTTCATCTCCTCTGCCCCTCTAGCTTCAAAAAGTCTTTCAAGTGATGGTTTAAAGTTGGCAACCCTGCCCGGAGAAAAACACCAGCCAATTTTCCTCGCAAATTTTGCTTTGCATCTTTTCCAAAACAAGAGATACAACAAAGAAGAACCGGCTAGCCCGAGGTCAGTTCCATTTCCGAAGGCTTTCTTTCTCGTGATATTTTTTTTTTTTTTTTTCATGCTTGAATCTGCGATTGTTGCAAACACGCAGCAGCTCGCTCGCACAATTCGCAGAATCCAATTAAAATTTCCGCAAGCCGGCACTGGCGATGAATTTTCCACTCTTTTTTTTCCTCTCGCTCCCTTAAACGGTGAACGATTGGAAAATGTTTAACGAGCGAAAACAAAGTGCGATTTGCTAAAACAGCTTAAATGCGTGAGCGCGAACGGAAAGTTCAATCAGTTGGAAGAAAGTATATCGATTTGATGATTGATTTGTTGAGGGGAGATAAGTGGTTTGAATGGTTGCGCTACTTGTCAATAGATGGCGGTGGTAAAAGGAAGGAGAAATGGCAATAAATTGCTTTCTTTGTATAATAAAGGGTTGTTCAAATTTTAAAGAAAGCAAAAGAAATGATCTCTTTAAATAAAATAGTAAGAAACAAAAGTTGGAAAAGCTACTAGCTAACAGATGGCGCTAGCATTACAAAGTAGATAGACAGACATAATCATCATAAAATGAAACTTGTATGTTGTCAAATTGGAAAACATGTTTCTTATCATCAAATACTTCAACCTTCCAATCATCACCAGATGGCAGAACCATAAATATGACAAGTTGTGCTACTCACCAACAGATGGCGTTAGCTTCACAAAGCAGACACGGTGATTTTGTGAAAAGAAATGACAATGGTATAATCCTGTTTCAATGCTACTTTAACTTTTCCAAGTATAAAACTAATACAATTCAAGAAGGAAATGCAATCGCTAGTCTCCACCAGATGGCAGCACCTTCGGTCAAGAGACGAACAAACTAAATGCTTTCAGTGGCTAATCTGCATGATTAGGTGCTCTGCTAAACTGCAACAACAAAAAAAAACAACACGCCGAAGATCCACCAGACCGGGGCAGTATATCAAAGCCCGCGCGCGCCCTACTTTCTACTATTTATCGCAACTGCAACGGCCAACTACTAGCTCTGAGTAGGGAAAAACTTTCTGCAATTGTTTCGATTTGCGCGAGTCTGGTGGATTCGGTTATACAATCCGCCAGACCAGACCAGACTGTGCGAGGGAGTTTAAGCATGATACTCCACGCCCAGGTTTTTTAACGTTGGCGCGCGTTTCTGCTAAGACACGATAAGATCGATATTTATTGCATCTTTAGGGCAAGTTTGAATTGTTCGTACTTTGGCTACCGCCTACAACAGTCACACACAGAGTGTACGAGTTGGCTTATAATGTTGCAAATTGTGTGTTATTCTTCCATTCAGGGTTTCTGTTTCGGTTCAATTGGCAGCGTGAAGGTGGATCGAGTAGAAACACCTGGTGAGAATTTGGTAGCGAACGCATTTCGTTGAAATTGGTGCTTCTACTGCCTTATTTTTACCACTTTAATTTGTTTTTTATGTTTTTTGGTATATCTAAAAAAATCACTATAAATCTAGCATAGCATAGCATAGCATAGCATAACGGGTCTGCACCACGCTGTAGGGGGTGCCACAATGGTCAATTCAATATTCTTAGACAATTTGAATGCTGCCCGGTACATCCAAAAATATCTAAGAACGTAAATTTCCACACTGTGCTCCAAGGCTACGCCCATACAGTCCCGTGGGGATTTGGGAGGGGATGTTTTTGTTGTTCACTAGTGGCAAAAGTGCAGGGAACCCATGCGACTTTTAAAAGTGAACGGAATATTTTTGGGAAGTTCGGAATGAGGGTTAGGGGAATTTCATCGGGCCGATGAAAATGGTTGAATGCGTAATGTATTAAATGGTTTGGATGTTTGTAAGTGTAAATGTGAGTCTGTATTGTATTATATAATAAACATATAGTTTTATAATAATAATAAATAATAAATATAATAAATATAGTAAATAGAATGAATATGATAAATATAATAGATATAATCTAGATGATTCCAGGAAGCTGTAAAAAAATAGTAATTTAAAATACAAATGCTCCGGATGTTTCCCATGCTGTTTTAGAAAGTTTCGTTAATTTAAGCAATTTAATCATACATGGTATGAGGAGATGGTATGTTACAGGAAAGGAATAGAATAAGGAATAATATGAAGATTTAAATAAATCATATAGTGAGTACATGTAGACATTTAATTTATAATAATTCCAGGAAGCTGTAAAAAATAACAATAATTTGAAAACTAACACTCCAGATGGAACCACAAATAAAACAATAGAGACACAAGAATTCAAACACGCGGCTTCGCACCTTCCACAGAATTCGACATGAACGCGAATAGAGCTTAAAAAGAACACCACAAAAATCCATCTACCCGGTACTGCTGTTCGCACGATACTGCTGGATTTACAAAGTATCATTATGCTGTGTAAAAGACAAAAAAAAAAGTCTATCATAAGTCTGTAAGCTTGCAGACTTTCTAGTTTTGCTCGTTATTTTAGCAACACTGACTTGAATCTGTCAGACGACAGATGCCAGACGTTACATCTGTCACAATTCAGGGAGAAAGAGAAGTTTCTCAAATGATACCTCTCACGACGAGGGTATCGCCGTCTCGCTTTATTCCATCAAGGAACGCACTCACCCGATTGAAATCTCCGCCGCCAGAACTGTGAGCCATTCTTGCTCTCCCCAACATTAGGCGCCCTTTACCGACCCACTCCAACTCAACTCCTTTCGGCTCGTGCAAGGTCATCTTCCGGCCAAAGACGATTCCAAGCACCACACACAACCACGACATCTCTATCTCTTTCTCTCTCACACACACTCTTCACATTGGGGTCGCGTTGAAAAATCGGTTGTTTTCCCAACAAAAGTAAATCACTCCAAAAAACGGAGAACCCCATAATTTTATGAAAACTCCACTTTCTCTCAAAAGCCCTTCACGAAATCCTTAAGATACACCAGTTTTCCTGCGCAAAAAACACGAAAAACCACACTAAATTGTCTAAAATATTCGCGACGACAAAGATCACAACCGAAGCCAAGATGGCTGCTCCTTCTCCTCCATCTAAAAAATCACTATAAATCTTTCGAAAAAAAAAATAAAAAAATTTAAATAACAAGTCATAGTCTCAACATTTGAAGGCGAAAAGTGTTTAAAAATGCATTTTACACTAGTTCAGTTGTCTTAAAAAAATGATAGATTTGAAGAAAACAAAAATGTTTAAAAAAAAACAAAATTATTGCAATACAAAAGATTGAACATTTTTCTAAAATTCCAAAGATTTTTAAATTAGCCCAACCATGCTGAAAAATATTCTAAACGCAATCGAATGCATTTTAAATTGATTTCAATTGATTGCTCTTAAATTTCCATTTAAATTTAGATGTTTTTTGAAAAAAAAAAAAATTTAAGATTTTTCCAGCGAGTTTTGACAAAAACTTTAAATCAAATTTTAACCAGCCAAATCGAATCACGAAAAAAAAATTGGTCTTGTTTTTGATTGTTGAACTTTAATATGACCCCAAACATGCTATAAAGTGATTTAGAATTTTTAAATCCAATATGACGGCCAAAATGGCGATGTGAAGTATTGCAAAAATGTATTTTTTTTTTTCTTAACTTATTTTTATTAGGTGGGTAATTCTCTACCAACTCACACGAAATCGAGAAAAGTTGCCCCGACCCCTCTCCGATTTGCGCGAAACTTTGTCCTAAGGGGTAACTTTTGTCCCTGATCACGAATCCGAGGTCCGTTTTTTGATATCTCGTGACGGAGGGGCGGTACGACCCCTTCCATTTTTGAACATGCGAAAAAGAGAGGTGTTTTTAAATAATTTGCAGCCTGAAACGGTGATGAGATAGAAATTTGGTGTCAAACGGACTTTTATGTAAAATTAGACGCTCGATTTGATGGCATAATCAGAACTCCGAAAAAACGTATTTTTCATCGAAAAAAACACTTAAAAAGTTTTAAAAATTCTCCCATTTTCCGTTACTCGACTGTAAACTAACTTTTTAACTTTTTGCGCTTCTCTTTGTTTCGTCGATCGTGTCTGTCGCGGGTGACCATGAACGGCCATGATCGATGACGACCACCTTTTTCAAAACTTTTTTTCGTAAAATCGCGATAACTCGTGATGTTTATAAGCAAACCCCTTATGTCTCTATATCAACATTTTTGTAATTGTCTGATCTACAACTTTGTAGAACATTGTTATACTCTAAAAAATTACCCTGCAAAGTTAGAAAAAACACGAAATTTTAAAATGAAAATTTTTGTTCTAAATGAAAAAATTACCCTTCTGGGTCAATGATTCGAAAAGAACATTCAATTTCCCATAAAATGACATGCTTCAAAAAATTTTACAGTCGAATAACGGAAAATGGGAGAATTTTTAAAACCTTTTAAGTGTTTTTTTTTTCGATGAAAAATACGTTTTTTCGGAGTTCTGAGTACGCCATCAAATCGGGCGTCTAATTTTACATAAAAGTCCCTTTGACACCAAATTTCTATCTCATCATCGTTTCAGGGTGCAAATTATTGAAAAACACCTCTTTTTTCGCATGTTCAAAAATGGAAGGGGTCGTACCGCTCCTCCGTCACGAGATATCAAAAAACGGACCTCGTATTCGTGATCAGGGACAAAAGTTACCCCTTAGGACAAAGTTTCATGCTAATCGAAGAGGGGTCGGGGCAACTGCTGTGTGAGTTGGCGGAGAATTGCCCAGGTCCTTTTAACAAATTGCAAAAATGTATTTCGTAAGCTAAAAGGTCTACAACTCAAATTTGACTAAAATAGGGTCGCAGAACCCGAATTTAATGTTAAAAGTTAGAAAGTAAAAAAAACGATTTTATCATGATTCGATTATCCGAAGTCCCATACATACCTTCGGATAATCGAAAGTTCGGACAATCGAGTCTGGACTGTACCATGAAGCTAAATTTGCATGGATTTCGAAAACATTAGGGTTCTTTAGATAAAATACAAAAAAAAACCACAACTATTTTTTAATTAAAAGCCAAATTTAGCACAGATTTCAACAACAATCAAATTATTTGCAACATTTTCCCAAAATATTATATTTTTTAAATACTTAATTTTAAACGATACACATTATTTTTTATAAACGATTTAAATTCCATAGACAACAAAATAAAATGCAAAAAAACACAATTCGATTTATTTTTAACAAACAAAAAATTATATTTATAGAGTATGAATATCAAACATTATAGTCTATTGTTCACAGTATGAAAGATTTTCTTACGAAATTCTATTTTTATTTTTCAAAATTCCGTTATTTGTTGGAGCCACCCAAATTTTAGAACTTTGCTTTGTGAATGTAAAACAACGCCTCATTTTACATGAATTTTCTCTGCATGAAAATTTACGATATAAATTTTTTTCACAAAAAAAGTATTTATTTCAATCTAATATTTTCAGGAATAGATAAAATATGATTGAAAAATACAAAATACCTTTTGTTTTAAATATTTGAATTCTTATAAAATACGATATACGTTTCAAGTGTAGCCATAGTTTTTATAGGTTTCTTAAACACAAAAATTATAAATTGTATAAAAAACTGAAATTGAAAAAATACTCATTCTTTTATATGACATAGATTTCCACACCACAAAAAAATCTTAAATGAATACTTTTATTTTTGAAATATTTCGTTCTTTTAATGGCAAATAAAAATAAATAGTCAAATTTCCGGAAAAAAATCAAATTTTCGTTTATTGCAACATGGATTGCAAAAATAAACCAGGTTTAAAATAAATTCAAATAAAACACTCAAATTGTCCCAAATTTCCATATTTTTTAAGCAATTTTTTTTTGCAGACTTATTTTTTAAATGCTCAATTTTCGTAATTTTAAAGGTGTTGAACTTAACCACATTTTTCATGGATTTCTACAACATATCTTTTTAAATACATACATGTCTTGCTAAAATACGTACAGATTTTTTTTTAAATGAACTATTTCTTTAACAGTAAAATTTTTATATAGATTTCCACGCTGTTCTGTACTGAAACTAAAACTTTTCCATTGATCCGTATTTCTTATTGCTCAAATAAACTAAAAAAAAAGTCTCTGAAAACACAATATTTTTAGTAAAAATTTCGTATAATGGTATGAGTTTTCAGAAAATATCATATTTCTCTAAATGCTCATATTTTCATCATTTACAATATGGTTTGTCAAACGTTTTCAAATTTCACATGGGTTAACAAAATTATGTTTTTATTAAATTAAATATTTAAATAGAAACATACATATTTTCTAAAACAAAAAAATAAACATATATTTTAGCTAAATTTCTTTAACGGTGCCCAGTACCCAAGGAAGTTGTCGTCTTCTTATTACAAAATTATCAAACTTACGGACCCAATCCTGCAACAATCTGATTGTAAAAATAGTCAAACCTTTTTGTAAATAACTTTGAAGACAGTACTTTAGGGGATGAATAAAAAATCATATCGATAGTTTCCGTAGTTTTGATTATACGAAAAGGTCTGTAACCAACATCTTGGTGCAAAATCCTGGTAAATGCAATATAAAGAACTGAATTTTAAATTTGATTCACACAACCTTCCACAAAAGACATATTTTACAAAAACCGAAGATTTTTATAATTTGCAGTATGGGTGTCAAACGTAAAAAAAATGTTTTGATTTCCACAACATAAAAGTTTTTTTAGATAAAATTATCAAATTACACAAAAAAAAATAATACCCTAGCATGGGTAAATAACAAGGGAAATGCGTAATAATACCTTTCTCTGGTATCAATACCAAATTTTGGTATTCCTGGACCCTTTAAAATTTGTCTTAAGGATTATGCAAGAGCAAAATGTGGTATCATACCAATTTAAGGTATTGTTTTGATATTGCAAAATTGCAGAATTTGTCAATGATCGAACACCACATTTTGGTATTCTTTTGGTATTACAGTATTTTATCAAATTCCTCTGCAACTATGGGAAAATTTTGACCAATTTTGACAAAATAATTAATTTTGCGCTATAATGATGTCTCAAAGCGAATGCTTTCATTCAAAACTGGAAATTTCAAACTTGATTTTAAACATTTTTGATATACCCCCTATAGAAATGACTTGAAATTGTGGAAAATTTTCTAAGTCAGGATGGCACATTTTGGTATTATTTGAATATTGAAAGGTTTCATCAATTTTCTCTGAAACTATGGGAAATTTGTTAAAAAAAATTTACGAGTTAATTAATTTTGCGCTAAAATGACTTGAAACCCAAAATGTTAAAGATGATTTTAAAATTTGTGTGATATACCCACTTATATTTTTTCAAAAACGTTGAAATATCTCTAAGTCGGGATAACCAAATACTTTGAAAAACGAGTCAATCGACAGATTAATGAATTTTGGTGAATTTCAATTCAGTTTCATTTTAATAATACTTATTTTTCAATCTTGTTATTTTTCAGAAGCTTCAAGAACTTCAAGCACAGGCCGTTCATCAATGACAAATGCATTCGGTGTGGTGAAGAATATCACTAATAACAACATGGAATCATCAGGTGAGTAGATTTTTGCTGTTGCATATGAATAATTTCCGTTTTTTCACTAACTGCAACTGCTGCACTAAAAATGGTAAGAAAATACCAAATTTTGGTATTACTTGTTCAAATACCAGCGACCGTAATGTGCTCTTGGTTGCCCAGTAATAGATGGTAAAATACCAAAATCATGTATGTGAAAGACCACAGAAATACCAAAATATGATTTTCCAAGGGCGCGGGAATACCTAAAAATAAAACCATGGCAATAACAAGTTTTGGTATTCAAGCAATGTTCAAAAATCCAGAAGACCTCAACTTGGTATTGAAATGGTTTTATTTTGAGGTATTATTTTACCCTTGAAATAACATGGTTTGGTATTGTTGTGCCCTTACACATAGGGGAAGGTGGGGCAAGACGACCATATGGGGCAAGAGGAACAATCGCTCGTACGGCCGTAAGTTTTACAATTTTGATTATTTCCAGTATGAGGAATTGTTGCTAGCAGTGCAATTAACTAATTCTACTACCACGTAACCGCCAAAACGACGTAAACGCCACGGAGCATAAGATTTAATGAAGTTTTTTAAAAACCTTTGTTTTCTTATAATATTTGGAAAGTACAAAATAAGGCTTAGGGTTCGTTTTAAGGCTCATTTTATCAAAATCCTATTTTTCCTAGATCAGTAGTGTTCCAACCAATGATTTGCACCTATTAGAAAGTATGATTTAACTTTTGGTTTTTTTGTTGAGAGCTTTTAGAAATCTTGTTCAGGTGGGGCAAGTGTACCATATGGATTTTTAGTATGGAAAAAATACGAATTTCTGCAACAACATATTTTATTGGGAAATAAATACAAAAAAGTTCTTAAAAACTGATAAACAATTGTTAAAAAAAAAGTTCCTACAAAATAAAGTGATACTATGAAAATTTACTATTTATCATCTAAGCAATAATTTGTTTTCGTAAAAACGATCAAATTTTTAGTAAAATATTATTATTAAACCTAAAAGTGAAAGAAACGTTTTAAATACATTCTAATCTGATGTTTCAAAGTGATAGCAGTTCACTTGTTAGCAAATTAACATGTTGTTTCATGCATCGTTCCTCTTGCCCCAACGGGTTGTTCGTCTTGCCCCACTAGTTGAGTAGAACGTACGGAAAATCAGAAATTTTAAAATCAATTTTGACATTGAAAAACAGGATTTTTTCAAAATTTCTTCTGTCAAAGTCTTAGTCAAGACCTGAAATAAGATGATTATGAAAAAATCCGACAGATGTTTTAACGTTTTAATGGGTTTTAACGAGGATTTCCTTAGCTTGTTACACTTGCCCCACTTTCCCCTACAAGATTTTGGTATGATTTCATGGTATTTTACCATCTATTACTGGGCAACCAAGGGCACATTTTGGTCGCTGTTATTTGCCCAAGTAATAGCAAAATTTGGTATTCCCGTGTTATTTACCCCTGCTCGGTACCGTCATCAGGAGTGACATTGGGTCTGGTGGTGAGATTGGTTCATACAAAAAAGCAAAAATTTCTATGACCCAATCTTACCCCCCAGACCTAATGTCACCCCTTATGACGGTAGTATATTTTTCAGTAATATTTAATACATTGCTTAGTTTGAAAGTCCCGAGAAACCCTAATATTTCCACAGCAATATCTTAATTTAAAACTATTTTTTTTTTTCAAATATTCCGTAATAATGTTTCTATTTTTTTTTTTTTTTTTTTTTGAGTTGTGTTTTTCTATTATTATTCACAACTTCATTCACATTGTTTACGTTTAAATTTCATTTGTTATAAATGTAGGTAACCGTTCAAAAAGTGGTTTCACCAAACAGTCGTTCGAATGCTTGTCTAATTTGTCTCAACACAAAGCCGCTTCCGTTTCCGACCACTAACGCCATTATTTTCCAGCACACTTCATCTGGAAAATCCCTTCCCCCGAAGCAATCAATCTCCTGTTCGTGCTCGCGAGTTCACCCCTCTTTTGAAAAGATGGAACTTTCATGATATTTTTAAGAGATGAATTCAAATTCAAAGAAATAATTTAAATTTGTATTTTCAAAGTTGATTGAAACTCTCAAATTTGATTTAATTTTTCTTACTAAACGCAATTTCCTAAAATATCACGTTTCAATTTGAAGGATGCCAATTCAGAAATGCGGAGCAAAAGGTGCGTCCGTATTGCGTTGTTAGAATGTTTGCCTAAAACCAAATTCCATGAGAAAGGTCACGTGCAGATCTCTTTAATAATTCAAAAAGGATGAACCAGTTGAGACTGCTTTATCTAATCATTTTAAAAGCTTTGCCAATTTATCTCTTTTCGTAAGGGGTGCATTTTAACAAGTATAAATAAAATTGATATGAATAATCTGAAAAAAAAATTGTTACAAAAACTTTCAATAAAACAACAAAATCAAATTAAATTCAAATTTCAATCAATATCACTGCCCCCAAACCGGCGAGCTCGCTTCTGTTTAATTAAGCACCAAATTTGTTTGCCAAACAACCACCTTTCCGTTTTGGCCTACACCACAGATTCCGGTGGGGGAGGGAGGGGAGGCGAGTTTCAAACAAAATAGACAGACACTTTCAGCCAGCTGGATGTGGTGATGGCGCCACAAGGTCTAGCGTTATCACGGGACCATAAAACCGCGCGACGACGACGACGACCCTCAATATGGCAGTCAGACAAGCAGGCAAACCAGGTAAGGGAATGGGGGCAATGATATTAATATTCAAAACAGAAGCCAAATATGGCCAACGGCACCTGCCTGCGACGATCAAATAATGACAACAGCAAGGAGAGAGACTTGGTTGAATGGTTAAAGCTGGTGGAATGATGATGAAATTGAAGAAGATAAAAAGAAAATTTGAAAAACGAAATGCAAAATAGTATTTTAAAATAACACAAAGTATGTTATTTTGTTTTAAACTCGATTCTTTTATTTGCAAGCATTGTTCTCTTTGTTGAAAATTTTGATATGTTATTCGAATATCTTATGTTTATAACAAGTATTGGTAAGATGGTTCAAGCTTTGTTCTTTTTAATAGCAAGCCTTGTTTCTTTATTGCAAGCTCTTTTCTGCTGCTAAAAAATTGTTCTGTTTTCTAACAAGTATTGTTATTTTGGTTTGAAGAATTTACCTGTATGTTGCAAGCACTGTTCTATTATTCTACATTTGTTCTGTTTGTAACAAGCATTGTTCGTTTATTCCAAATTTTTTTTGGTCACTGGTATTATTATGTTGGTTTCAAGCTCTGTTCTAATTTTTGCAAGTTTTGTTCTGTTTTCCCTAACTTGTTCTGTTATGTATTTTATGTTGGTTTAAAGTTTTTTTCTTCTGTTTGTTGATCGCATTTTTCTCTTTGTACCAAGCTTTGTTCAGTAAATCATTTTTTCTATTCATAACAAATATTGTTATATTGGTATAAAGTTATGTTTATTTAATTGCAAGCATTGTTCTCTTTGATACAAGCTTTGTTCTATTATTCCAAACTTGTTCTGTTTGCAACAAGTATTGTTGTTTTGGTTTCAAGCTTTGTTTTTTAAGTGCAAGCATTGTTCTGTTATTCCAAACTTGTTCTGTTTGTAACAAGTATTGCAATGTTAATTTCAAGCTATGTTCTGTTAGTACCAAGTATTGTTATGTTTGTTAGCTTTGTTCTGTTTTTCAAGTATTCTTCTCTTTTTTGACATTTTAGTTCTGCAATTATTTTTTTTGATTGTAAAAAGTATTGTTATATTGCAATGTTCTTTTTATTACAAGCATTGTTCTCTTTGTAGTAAATTTGTTTTGTTTTTTTTTCTGTTAGTAACAAGTTTTGTTATGTTGATTTCAAGCAATGTTCTGTTTGTTGCAACCATGTTCTCTTTATTCAAAATTTAATGTTCTGTTATTAATTTCTGTTTAATTCAGCTTTGCTCTGATCATACGATGATTTATTCTATTTTTTACAAAAAAAATCTCCTTTTTTGCAAACATTGTTCTCTTAATTACAAGTCTCGTTTTTTTAAGACTTCGATTGTTTTTTTCTGTTTGTTCTGTTTGTTCTGTTTGTTCTGTTTGTTCTGTTTGTTCTGTTTGTTCTGTTTGTTCTGTTTGTTCTGTTTGTTCTGTTTGTTCTGTTTGTTCTGTTTGTTCTGTTTGTTCTGTTTGTTCTGTTTGTTCTGTTTGTTCTGTTTGTTCTGTTTGTTCTGTTTGTTCTGTTTGTTCTGTTTGTTCTGTTTGTTCTGTTTGTTCTGTTTGTTCTGTTGGTTCTGTTTGTTCTGTTTGTTCTGTTTGTTCTGTTTGTTATGTTTGTTATGTTTGTTCTGTTTGTTCTGTTTGTTCTGTTTGTTCTGTTTGTTCTGTTTGTTCTGTTTGTTCTGTTTGTTCTGTTTGTTCTGTTTGTTCTGTTTGTTATGTTTGTTCTGTTTGTTCTGTTTGTTCTGTTTGTTCTGTTTGTTCTGTTTGTTCTGTTTGTTCTGTTTGTTCTGTTTGTTCTGTTTGTTCTGTTTGTTCTGTTTGTTATGTTTGTTCTGTTTGTTCTGTTTGGTCTGTTTGTTCTGTTTGGTCTATTTATTCTGTTCTGTCTTTTTTTCCTCTTCTGAAGTATTCTCTTTATTACAAGCTTTGTTTTCTTTATTTTTAGCTTTGTTCTGTATGTTGTCTGTTTTGGTTTTATTGTTCTATTCGCTCCAAGCGTATTTTTTGTAACAGATTTTGTTCTTGTTATACTTTCTTACAAAATTTGTTCTTTTTGCTGTTTATTTCAAACTGTTGGTGTTTATTTCATGTTTTGTTTTGATTATTAAAAGTATTATTCATGTTTTTAGCAAGCAATGTTATATTTAGTATAACAAGTTTTATTATGTCTGATTAGACCTTTTTAAAGTTGGCTTCCCGGGCAGATAATAACAAAATTCATGCCATTTCAATAACAAAAACTGTTATATAACGGAAAGTGTTATGGAATCTTCTTGAAATATCAATTTTTGCATAAGAGATTTATAACAGTTTATGTTATCATAACAAAATTTGTTATTGGCCTGATATTGGTTGAAAGCCAAAACAACATTGGAATAACCTTTTTTTGTTATGGCAGAATACCTCCAATAACAAAAAATAATAACAAAGATTTGTTCGAAGAATAATTTAATATGTTATTAGTCTGTTATTACAATAACAATCCAAAAACAAAAAAATCATAACGACGAATAACATATCTTATTATAAATAACACAAAATGTTATTGGCCTAGCATTTTCGAATATCAAAAAAAATTATTCCCAAGTTATTTCCGTCTGCTCGGGTTTGCTTATTCAAGCTTTGTTTGTGAATTTTATGAGTTTATGTAAAAGTTGTGTTGCATCACATGTTCATCACGATTAACTCTTTTTACTTTTTTTTTATTTATTTAACAATTAATGTTTCAGTTTCGTCGTTTTACCAAGCTATCTTTAAAAATTATTTTCGTTTTAAAGACTTTGCAACGCAACTTGGTTTCCTGCTGCCCTCATCAGTATCATCCAAACAGTTCACCGCAACTCACCCGGAACATCGAATCGATCCGATGCAAACATCAAACATAAATCAATTCTCGTTCCCCCTCTCGTTGAGTCCGTACCACCAACCGTAAAGCTCTGGTGCAGCGCACCTGGCTCATAGCTTGGAACTGCTGGATGACTGGTAGAGAACCGATAACAAGATTGAAGAGTGGTTCACCGAAACCAAAAATTGAACTAGCAAAATTTCGATTCTGTGCACGTTAAACTTGAATTGAGCGAAATTTTGAAAATTTCAAGACATTTTCTTCAAATTTGTTAAAAGAATAATTCTTACTCATGAAGATGCATTTAACTTTAAAAAATATTTGTAAAATTTTCAGTGTATCAAAATTTGGTCACAATCGCCCAAAAGCTCTTCGACCACTGACGACTGTTTGACATGCCAGCATTGTGATGTGCCCAAACCCACAAAGTAGCATACCATTTCACACCTCCACCATTAAAGCCAAATTGCTAGCAGCATTATTTTGCAAATCGGCAGCATTTGCAATGCGGCGCTGTGTATTTAACACGCCGATAGTGATCTAATCAAAAGCCAATCCAACCAACGACCGCAAAGTTGGTCACACTCGGTTCGAAATTGAATAATGAAATAGTCGGTAACACTTTGCTGTGCACAGTAATAAAAAGTTACGTAATATTACATGTTAAAAATTGCTCCATTTTTGTGACAAATGTAACCTAAAATGATTTGTAAATATGCATAGTATTAGTGTTATTCCACGATTCAAAAAAAAAGCACATAATAAAAGGTAATAACAGTGTTAATTTCAAAGACGTAATTTTACATGTTTTTGATGTAACTTTTAATACATTAAAATGAAATAACTCATAAATGGATGTTAATATAGGCCCGCTTATGTAAAATTACAGGTTTTGCGAGTTAAATTATTTTTTTCTTCATTTTTTTAATTCACCTTTAAAATCATGTAAATTTACATGACTTTTAAAACAACCACACTTTTTTACTGTGATACGCGGATTTGGATCACCTGCTGCTACTGCTGCTGAATACCAACCTCAAAACCACGACCAAAACACCAAACTGTAACAGTCTGGCTGACAGACAGAAGCCAAAACCGCGGAAGGAGAGAGCAGGGGGAGCACGCAGCCAAATTTTCGATTATCATCAAATCAGTCTGCTGATGCTGCTGCTGCGGTTTCGTGTGTATTGATTGATGATTGCACTTCCCCGCTAACTCTTTCGGAAGTGAAATAGGGGAGATTAGCTGATTTCGTTTTTTTAAAGAAATAATCAAATTACCTTTTTTATTTTTATTTTTTTCATAATTAATCTTTTTTGTAGTCTTTTTTTATTTTAATTTGGTATATTTCTATGTTTAGTTTTATACATTTTGAAATTGACAGCTGTTTTTCTGAAATTTGTTTTTTTTTTTCCTTTTTTATTAATGTTTATTTATTGTTTTGATTCAAAGTTTCGTTTCATGATATTAACCACCCTCCCCTAACCTTCTTCTCATTCAGTTCGCAACTTCATTTCCCCCCTTTTCCGCAATCGGCTCATCTTCACACTTCCGCAAAGCTCAACACCCGTTGGCGAAAGAAGCGCCCCAAGTTAGGCAAACCGGAAAGAGAAATGCTTCCCCTGAATGGCGGCAACCACTCGTGACTGCTGGAAGGAGATCGACGAGATCAAGCTCGATAACAGCAGCGCGGAAGGAAGAGGCGATGAGAAGGGATGTTTTTCAGTCAATCAATCATCATCATCGTTGATGATGATCGGTCAGAGAGAGGTGAGATGTGATAATTGAGCGCGTAAATATTGGGTTGATAATTTGATCGGAGAGTGCGAATGTTGGTGCAGTTTTGAGTCAGTTGCACCTTATGGATCTTTTTTAATTTAATTTCATATTTTTTACATTTCTAAAATCATTTTATTAAATGCTTGTTGACTTCACAGAAAAAAATGACAGTAATATTCATCAGGGAATGATGACAGATTTTGTGTAGAAAAAAAGTGTAATGATTTTTTTGCATTTTGGTAAAAAATTCAGGTTTACATTTTTACACATTTTTTATGTAATATTACTCAAAAAAAGAGGTGATATTCATCCCACCAAATTTTCAACCAACAAAAAAGTATTTTTTTTCTATGTTGATTCCTAAACATTAGTCACAGAAAAGAATTATGGTAATATTCATCAAGAAATGGTGACAGATTTTGTTTAAAAAAGAAAAAGATGAATTTTACCCCAGAAAATGATAAATTTTCATCAGTTTTTGGTGAATATTCATCAGGTTCACATTTTTACACATTTTTTATGTAATATTACTCAAAAAAGAGGTGATATTCATCCCACCAAATTTTCCACCTTCAAAAATTCATTTTTTTTTCCTGTGTTGTTTCTTAAAAATCTATAGGTCAGTCAGTCAGAGTCTGGAGTCAGGAGTCAAATTAGAGTCAGGAGTCAGGAGTCAGGAGTCAGGAGTCAGGAGTCAGGAGTCAGGAGTCAGGAGTCAGGAGTCAGGAGTCAGGAGTCAGGAGTCAGGAGTCAGGAGTCAGGAGTCAGGAATCAGGAGTCAGGAATCAGGAGTCAGGAATCAGGAGTCAGGAGTCAGGAATCAGGAGTCAGGAATCAGGAGTCAGGATTTGGAGTCAGAATCAGATTCAGAGTCAATCAGTCAGTCAGTCATATTGCGTGAGTGAGTCAGTGAGTTAGTAATCAGTGAGTGAGTGAGTGAGTTAGTAATCAGTGAGTGAGTGAGTTAGTGAGTGAGTTAGTAATCAGTGAGTGAGTGAGTTAGTGAGTGAGTTAGTAATCAGTGAGTGAGTGAGTGAGTTAGTGATCAGTGAATGAGTTGGTGAGTTAATAAGTGAGTGAATTAGTGAGTCAGTGAATCAGTCTGTGAGTATGTTGATGGTGTCTATTAACGCAACGAAACGTTGCGTGCCTTTTTTCGTTTTTACCCCTCTTTTGCTTCATCTAATTTCGAACAAATTAGCATACAATTTAATCGTTTCGCGCCAATGACCACCGAGCCACCCACGCACACCAAACGCATCAGACGGCAACCATTAGCAGCACAGAGATAGTGGTCGAGGAAAATGGGAACGATATCAAGTGGTAATGGAGCGTTTATAAAATCGGTATCGACGGTGCGATAGACAAGTGCGAGCGATTATCGGCCTCGTGATGGAAAGGGGGAATTTTGATTATAATTATATGATAGGTGCGGAATAATTTATGAAAATGATTGATTCGTGAACCGAATTTAAATGCATCAGAGCAAATTCGAAGTTCTACTCAAATTCAAGCCGATTTCACCAAGCCCAGTTTCGTGTCATAATTGATAAAACTAACACCTCAAAAGCTCTCACTCGTTTTCAGTGAATAAAATGATGCTAATTTCCCCTTATCAGTAACCATATGCACGTGCTCGTACGTAATTCCGTGAATAGTGCGCCCAGAAGCCTATTAGAGCTTCCATTACGATTCAAAACAGGTGCCGGGTGTCATCGCGGAACGCCCCCACCAGCGCTCGTCAAAGGACGCCTGGATATCGTAATAGTATCAAAACCGCACACCCCAGCATCACCAGCAAAGGGAAATTGATTAAAAAATATGCTGAATATGGTAATGAAGCTGCACGCGGAGGTAATTTGATTGCTCGAGAGCGGAATTAAAATTGAATTATTAATTAGTCTGAGGGGGCGCTAATGGAGTTGAAAGTAAAGTTTAGAGTTGAACATTTAATGTTGAAGGAGGGGGGGAAATTTGATTTATCAACTCTTAAGGGGAGGTAACTTTTCCGGGAAATTTATGCCTGTAATTTTCGCGGCGAAAGAATCGTGAAAGTCAACGTTCAAGAATGGTAGGACAAGAATGGCTCTCATTGTCTCAGAAAGTTTGGAGAATTTTGGACAGGCTGGTGTTGGCAGTCGGCTGAAGAAATTTTAATTAATAATAAATTGCTAACATTTTTCAGAAATTAAACGGAAGACTGGTTCTAACATTCAATCAATTGTGTAATTCAACTACACAACTCATTAAACTGCTTAGGAGTGAAAAAAAAACTTAACATAAAATTTGTACCAGCCTTATTGTTTCCCAACATATTAAAGAAAATGAAGGTGAACACAAATTATGGTTGAATATTACCTGCTTTTCAATGTAATTTTACCTCAATTTTTGTGAAATCACACATAAACAGATGTAAATTTACCCGTCCAATAATAATTTTAAACAATTTTCCGACACGAAATATGCATTTCATCTTTCCCCGATGCAATAAAACCATGATTTTTTAACTGAGTAAATTAGAAATGTTACATAACAACTTCCAAAAACAATACAACATTTTTAATCTATTTAAAAAATCTGCTTGAAGAAACTAAGATTGGTGCGCTGACAACGGGGACGCGCAGTCTCGTTTTCGCAGGCTCGTTTTCATTTCTTTTGTGTCGCTGTTTGTTTGTTTGGGTGAGTGGTTATCATTAATAGGTGGAGTGATTTTATTGAATGATCGTTAAATTGCATTATTATATTTTTTACACGAAGCACATCATACAAAACGCATATAAAACTGTAAACTGGAGCGTTTGGTACGGTATGTCCACGCACCTTTCCTCCCTAGTAGATTTTGTGAAATGTGATCCGTTCACAGAATCCTCTCTGCGGTAAACACAACGCAGTAGGGCTGGTCGCTTTGATTTTTGCAACACATTTTCGGGTGTTCTCGGAAGTACTGCAATTGTTAATAGTGACAAGAAAATTGCTTAGGATGTGATCAAATCACAAGACTTTTCAGCATGCTTTCATTGGACTGGCTGCGTTTGTGTTAGATTAGATTAGATAAAACTATCTGCTGAAAAAAACTAAAGCATTTATTTGAATACTGAAATATTTTTACAATGCGGTTTTTATGCCAATTCTTTTAGTAGGTTTTTAATCAATTTTTCATATCAAAAAAACAAAAATCAAATTATTCGAGAGGCAACCACGGTCCCGGATTTTTCATATATCAATTTATATTTTTCTAAAGAAATAATTATGCCTATTTGGTGACGAATCACTACACTTTGATTAAGGTTACAATAATTAACGCTCTACTGCCAAAATTTTTTACGAAAATTTTTATTTTTCCCGTGTTCAGGAGGTTATTTTGAGCAACTTTTGTTCTACGAAAAACTTAACTTCTCTTGTTTTATATTTTTCTTGTTAGATTTGAGTTATTTTAATTTGCATTTATCTTGTTTAGTTTATGTTTGTTTTTGTAGTTTTAGGCCTATTCTACCACCTCCTATCATTACATTTTGCCTATCTAATTTTTACATGTTTTTTCAGTCACTTTTTCAATTTTTTGCATGTTTTTCACATTTTCTGCTATAGAATGGCACCATCATCATTTAAATTGCAAAAAAAAATGCGTAGAGGCATAGTCTGGGAAAAAAAATTCAGAAGTTTGGAGCCCTTTTTTTTAAATGTGGTCTCAACATTTAAAATTGCAGGGAATCTCAAAATGCCCTATTTGATCAAAATGTAACAAAAATATTCGTTATACAATGTATAATTGTTTTCTATAAATTTTACAAGTTTTATCTATGATAATTTTATTTTTCAGTTTTTCACCCTTATTTTGTGGGAAAATTTTGAAGGGGGGAACAACACTTGAAGTAAAATTTGCAATGGCTTTATCTTATATTTAAAAGCAAGCAAAAATCAATACCATTTAATTGCATGAAAACGTTGAAAATAAAGTTATTTAAAAGCAGTTTTCATTTGAAAAAAAGGAAAAAAATACAATTATTCTTATTTTGAATAGCCTGAAACCAATTTATTTAGGGGAAATCTACCCATTTTAATCCTAATAAGCGGTCGTGTTTGAATGATGCTGGATAATCTAGAGTCTCCCTTGAATTTTACTTAAACCAAGAACACCAACGAGTAGAGCAAGTTTTTGTGAACATTTCTGTTTATTTTCACTTTCACTAAAAGTTATTCTATTTCTTTACCAAGCATTTAACAAAAAAAAATCCCAAGGGTATTCTAATCGAGGCGAATGCATTGGGCCACGCCCATTTTTCTAATATCGGCTTAGTTCTTTTTTCTTCCAACACTCTGTCGAGTGTTGCCATTTGCGCTGACAGTTCAAACGAACACTCACGAAAAGTGGCATTTATAGGGAAAGTTTCCTGGCATCGCTGGCTGTGCTGCTGGTGGTGTTGACGGCCAGCCTTTGTTCTTTTGCCTTCGTCTCTCGCTCGGTTTTCTTCAGCCTTCGATTGGAATGCAAAGTGAAAATTGAAACGTCAAACGACTTGGCGCGTTTGTTTTTTTGATGGCGCTTGCTAATTTATTACATTTTTCGGGATTATTCTTCAAGTGAGTGCCTTACTAATGATCAAAAGAACATGTTGCCGGTAGTTGGAAGCAATTTCATATCTAAAGCGCCGTGAAAAAGTAAGAGAAAGTGAAAAGTTAATTTTGGCGATATTCATTAAGCGTTTGAGGGATTCTCGTGTGTGTCACTGTGTGTGCCAACAAAATGATGAGAAGTGGTCTCGCAAAATACAAATTATGATCAAAAGTGCATTAAATGTGATCTTTTTGGCCAGTAAGTGGCATACATTTGCGTGCTTACTCGAGGCGGTGCTGTTGCTGGTAAGTTTATAGCCCAAATAGTATTTTTGGAGCTTTAATCGAGCATCAAACTCTCCATATGACGAAGATTTTTAGCACTCTCTTAAAAGAGCAAACTTTGCTCACTGAGATGTGCAAATAATGTAAATGTTAAAGGTATTATTTTTGAAAAGATAGTAGGTTTTATGCCCTAGTGCTTTTGTCCTACCAAAACAAAAAAAATATACTGCAGAAAAAAAATATAACTGCAAATAAAGAAAAGAACTATCGAGCCTAACCTCAATACCTTGAGGTAGGTGAAAAATTCCAGTATAGTAAGCTGTGAAATTGCGTAATTCGATCTTTTCAAATAAAAAAAAAAAAAAAAGATAGGTGTTTGATTGGAAAGGGTAGATTTCCCCTAATTCACAACCATAAGAAAATATTGAGAAAAAAATCTAAAATCGATATTTTTTTTTGCAATAAAGTTGTCTAAACCTTACGTTTAAAATCATTGTTTTTTTTGTGGTAACAAAGCTTGGTCAGTTGTTTGCCTGTTTCTGTGTTTTGTTTTCTTTCCTTTTTCCTTGTTAATTTTTTTTTTTTTTTTTTGAATGTTTTAAAAGTTGTCTCTCAGTTCGTATTATTTTGTCATATTTGTAGGTTTGGTAATTATATCAAATTTTAAGAAAATACTTAATTCTGATTTACAATATCTTGTAATTCCATTTAAAGTTTGATTCAAAAAATTTCTTCAATATTTCTATTTTGTTTGTTTATTTTTGGTTTCACAAATTTCAGTATTTGTTTATTTTTGTTTATCAATTTAAAGTAGTTTTTTATGAATTTGATAAACGTTTTATTTAATTTTTTTGCCTTTTGTTTTGCTTTAAAATTTTACTTATTTTACTTTTAATTCCAAGTCACAACTCATTCACCCGAAACGCGCAAAAAGGACCAGCAGAACAAAACACGCGGGCTCGGAAGTGGCAGACTTTTACGCGCTCGCTCAAACACCCACAACAGACCATATTTCAGGCCCAAGCCAGGGAGGCAAGACTTTTCCCCTCACAAAAGGCACGCGCCACAGCCCTGTCAAGTGGCTTGTGGCCAACGCCAACGCGCGCAAAGCAGGTCCCACATTAGGGTGTGATAAATAATTTATCATTTTTCGTAATAAACAACTACCCATAAATTTGAAGCGACCTGGTGATACTCAATTTCTACAAAGCAATTTATTTTTGATTTAAAGTATGTTTGGAAATGTAATTCTAATATTTTTTTTTTGTTTTTAAGACAATTTTGCGATTTTCTACTATTTTAAAAATTAATGTAGGCTAGATTCGGGAGTCATTTTTCACAATTTAGCAAAAGCCCTTCAGATTGCAAAAAGCTGTATAAAAAATTGAATTCTTTTCCAATTATGGCTTACACGAATATAAAATAGATGTAAATTGCAAAAATGTCCCAAATACCAAAAAAAAACGAGGAAAAATCGTAAATTTATTACACCCTACAGGACCATATTTCGTCCGAAGTGGAAAGAAAGGAGGGCTTTTCTCGCAAGATGAGGGAAGGATGGCGAGAGTTCATTAAGGGTTTAAATTAATTACCATTTAACTTCGTTACGTGGAATGCAAAGGACTAAGGTTGGGGAGAGAACACGCAAAAAAGGAGTGAGATTTTGAGTTGGATTTTTTGTACTGTTTGTTTCTGAAATAAAATAACATTTTTTTCTAAGCATTTCTGTCAAAATGCAAGAAAAATGTTTCACACTGCTAGAAGAACAAACTCCATGCTCTTTGTTTAAGGAAATCATTTCAAATTGTTGAGAATTTTATGGTAAAGTCAAACCCATCAACAAACAACAAAAAAAGGTACGCAACTTGAGCAAACAAATCGAGTGACTTTTCTGAGTAATGGCTTGATGTCGAATACTAATGAGAGCAGTTTGGGAAATTCTAATGACTTCCTGACTGGAGAAAGGGGAAACGCTCCGAGCTGTGCGGAAGTAATCGATTTGGATTGTTAGGATCAACTTTTTCATACACTATCAAAAAATATCAGATTTTGGAAGCAGAAAATCTTTTTATTATTATTTTTTTGAAGAACAAAAATTAAGAAAATTCGTAAGACTACAATTAAAAAGAAGTAATTTTAGAAATTTCACTACAAAAAAATGCCCTTTTAGAAACTTATTCTACAATAGTCACTAATTAAAGCTGTGACTCTCTGAGAAAGGGGATGATTATGGGACGACGACGAGAAAAAGTGTGGCTAATAATAGAAAGGCCGACGATGGATGGGAATCGATTTTGGCAAACAACGAGAATGGGTTCCTTCCTGTGTGACTTGACACACATTGGTACAGGAAGTTTGGAAGAGGAAAATGATAAGTAACTGTATCAAACTTACATCTAGAAACACTGCTGAATTGCTCTTAATTGAATTGTAAATTACCTGAAAAGACAGAAACAAGAAATAAAAGATTAGAATCTGTTTAAAAATTATTAATAAAAAAATTACAATCTCGCCGAAAAATATGGAAATTGTAGAAATCACATGAGTTATTATCTATTTCCATATCTCCACCAAATCAAAAAGTTCTTAAAGCTATTTTCACTTCACTCAAATTATCTTCTCTTTTCTTCACAAGAACATCTGCGCTCAACTCCACTAATTAGCCCCCCTTCCCCAACCAACAACTTTCCCCAAGCCAATTCGCGGAGGAATCTGACCCTGGCAAACCGAAACAGAACATCCGACAGCAGCAGCAGCAACACCATATGGAAGCTTTCATCAAGATTCACTCTTTAATTAGGTGGGCAAACTTCAACCAACTTGAGCGAAACGCCACCAGCTTAACTCTTGGCTGCAAGTTTGGGCTTTGGTCGCTACTCACCTCGTGAGAGATTCTTCTTTACGCGTCAGGAAGATTAACTGTATGATGCGAACACGGTAAGTAAAATTAAACGAACTTAATTTTCAAATTCTTGAAAAATTCGCAAGAATTTGATGGTAATTTAATAGCGAAGTAATATCACTTGCATGTAACTTAACCTAAATTTATGAGAACAAGTAAAATTACACATAAAAACATGTAAATTTACATGCTTCTGATGTAATATTAATTTTTTTCCGACGAAACCTCTGTTTTTTTTACTGTGTAGTTGCAGAGGCAATTTTAAGCCCTGTCGATTAAAATTTAGATAATTAGGAAGGTTGCATTCGGCGGCAGCAGCAGCAGCAGGTTCCAGATGGGTAATTCTCTACCAACTCACACGAAATCGAGAAAAGTTGCCCCGACCCCCCTTCGATTTGCGTGAAACTTTGTCCTAAGGGGTAACTTTTGTCCCTGATCACGAATCCGAGGTCCGTTTTTTGATATCTCGTGACGGAGGGGTGGTACGACCCCTTCCATTTTTGAACATGCGAAAAAAGAGGTGTTTTTCAATAATTTGCAGCCTGTAACGGTGATGAGATAGAAATTTGGTGTCAAAGGGACTTTTATGTAAAATTAGACGCCCGATTTGATGGCGTACTCAGAATTCCGAAAAAACGTATTTTTCATCGAAAAAAACACTAAAAACGTTTTAAAAATTCTCCCATTTTCTGTTACTCGACTGTAAAAAATTTTGGAACATGTCATTTTATGGGAAATTTAATGTACTTTTCGAATCTACATTGAACCAGAAGGGTCATTTTTTCATTTAGAACAAAAATTTTCATTTTAAAATTTCGTGTTTTTTCTAACTTTGCAGGGTTATTTTTTAGAGTGTAACAATGTTCTACAAAGTTGTAGAGCAGACAATTACAAAAAATTTGATATATAGACATAAGGGGTTTGCTTATAAACATCACGAGTTATCGCGATTATACGAAAAAAAGTTTTGAAAAAGTTGGTCGTCACCGATCATGGCCGTTCATGGTCACCCGCGACAGACACGGACGACGAAACAAAGAGAAACGCAAAAAGTAACTTTTTCAAAACTTTTTTCGTAAAATCGCGATAACTCGTGATGTTTATAAGCAAACCCCTGTAATTGTCTGCTCTACAACTTTGTAGAACATTGTAACACTCTAAAAAAACCCTGCGAAGTTAGAAAAACACGAAATTCTAAAATGAAAAATTTTGTTCTAATGAAAAATGACCCTTCTGGGTCAATGTAGATTCGAAAAGTACATTAAATTTCCCATAAAATGACATGTTCCAAAATTTTTACAGTCGAGTAACAGAAAATGGGAGAATTTTAAAACGTTTTTAGTGTTTTTTCGATGAAAATACGTTTTTCGGAATTCTGAGTACGCCATCAAATCGGGCGTCTAATTTTACATAAAAGTCCCTTTGACACCAAATTTCTATCTCATCACCGTTACAGGCTGCAAATTATTGAAAAACACCTCTTTTTTCGCATGTTCAAAAATGGAAGGGGTCGTACCGCCCCTCCGTCACGAGATATCAAAAAACGGACCTCGGATTCGTGATCAGGGACAAAAGTTACCCCTTAGGACAAAGTTTCACGCAAATCGAAGAGGGGTCGGGGCAACTGCTGTGTGAGTTGGCGGAGAATTACCCAGATAAAATCCCCAAAACCAAATAAAATTACAGTTAGCGAAACACAACCAAAAACAATAATGTTAGTGCGAGCTGGTTGGACTAAAAATCGGCGAAGCAAAAATTAAGACTGAAAAATAAGGTTTTCTTTTTAATTAGTCCATGAAGCGATGCGTTTCCCGCGTTCCATTTTGGTCCGTGCGAGGTCCGAAAAATAATTGGGTCAAGTCGTGGAGATAATGTGAACATAATTTCAGCCTAATTTTTGGGCAGTTATCAAATAAGCTTAAAACGCGATTTCACTGTATAATTACAAGCAATTTCAATAATTTCTTAGCTGTTTGTTCAATCCGGTTTCAATTAAAGTGTCAATTTTATTGGATAATTGCATTTTTATCAATTCCAGAAACAAATCCAATATCAAAATAGAAAATGAAAATAAAATAATCTGAACGAATTGATTTTTTTTTTAATTTATTCTCATTTTTTTTCAATTTAATAAGCCAAAATAACAGCATATTTAAAGTAGACTAAACAACACACAAAATAAATATATATCTATAGAATGTATTAAAATTTAAGAAGATAATTTAACTTTGTTATGAAATTTTCCTTAATTTTATATGTAAAAAATAATTTCAAGTTATGGTTAAGACAAAATTACAGCATATTTAAAGCAGACTAAATAACACAGTTGAGATATAAATATGGATGGTTTTAAAATTTAAGAACATAATGTAACTTTGTTATGAAATTTTATCAAAGTTTATATGTAAAAATTAATTTCAAATTATGGTTTAATTTTAGCTCGCTGATGTAAATTTACACAGTTTTTCATGTAAAATCACACAATCTGTCTAAAAGATTTTCTGCCAGATATTCAAAAAAAATTGAGATAAAAAATCTCATAAGGCTGTTGCAAATATGTTTTCACCCGAGCATTTCCTGCTTTTAGAAACAATTTTAGCATGATCGAGTTCATTCAAAAATTTATTGAATATTACAGTTTTTTTTACCACAAAAAGTTTTTTTTCACTCAGTTTTTTTGTCAAGACTTACATTATTTAAACTAATCATTGCAAATCAATATATTTGTATATTTGAGGTATATTGCCTTTTCAAAAAATAATCATTAAAATGTGAAAATTCTGGCAAGTAATATTTTATGTATTTTTTTATTTATTTAATAAAAAAGGATATTTTGTCGTGAACTCTAATTATGAACATTTAAAGCAAAAATATTTTAACACATTGAAAAAAACGGCTAATATTTAATAATCTACACAGTAAAATTAAAGTTTAATTTTGTGTGGGTAAAAATTTGATGGTTCAAAAGTACAAACTTTCTCAACGTAATTTTACATGAACTTTTTGGGCATATGTAAAATTACACATTAAAAGATGTAAATTTGCACATTTCAGAGGTAATTTCACACATTTTTCTAACATAAAGTCTTTCAACGTTCTCCGCTATAACATTTCATAATATTTCCACTTGGCAGATAAAATTTTTAAAATTTAATCAATAAATTAATATTTTTTTAATACTAACCGATAACAAAAAAATAAGTTGTTTATATGAAGGCTCAATCTTTGCAATATTCTAACTATGTAGACAGGTTAAAAAACAAAAACTCCAAAGTTTAATTTTAGTCCAAATAGAAACATCTTAAAATAAAATAAAAATTTAAAAAATAATGCTAAGATTGATTGAAATAAAACAAAACCTGCTTCTAACACAAATTAAACCGAATTATAACAGCTAAAAATTAAAATATACGACATGATTCGAAATCCAGACACTTAGTAGCATATCATTTTTTTATAGCTGGCAAAAAATCATGTAATAAGTTGAAAATGTAGAAATATCATCAGGATGTAGTGTAAAGAGTCAGTTTTAAGAGAATGCATGCAAAATAAGTCTTTTCTAACAATTTTTCATCAGAATTTGAAAATTAAAATAACTGGGTGAGCTTCGAATCCCGGACACTGATAAAAGCTGATTCGAAATCGGACACTCGATTTTGCTTATAAATCGCAAAAATTTGGACTGAAATGTTAGTGAATGGCATTCTTTAGGTCTCAAATAAGCTGTTAACATCAAAACAATCGATATTTTTTATAAAAATTTTAAGAATTTAAGAAAATCAAAACCATAAATTTTTGTTTTGCCTTCCCGGTGCTTCGGACGCGTATGAAATATTTCAGTGAAATGTTTCACATTTTTGGTAAACTTATAATTTTATTTAATTGTTATGGCATTAACTTTAGCATTAACAACAGCATTCAAACAAACTTTAAATCAAAGTTAATGCTAGAGTTCATCAACTAACACAATTTTGACATTCATAATGCGAACCTATATCCAAATAATTGATAAAACAAGACGAGGTGTCCGGTTTCGAAGCGCCCGGGAATTCGAATCATGACGTTTTTATGTTATGTTGCAATTTTTTTAAATGATTGCCCCTGAAAATTCACCTTTATTTGTCAGGTTTCTGATTCGGTTCTATTTCCATCCGATTTGCCGAAATACACTGTATAAACCACTTATTTTGATAAACTTTTGATGAAAATTTGTTTGTTAAATTACTATTAAATTATGTATTATAAAATATAGTTCAAAAACGCATTTTAGAAGCTGTAATCAAAAGTCAATGTACTGAAGATGTCTAAATTGGGCTCCCGATGAAAATACACGCTTTTCTGCACTGAATATTTTATTACCTTCCTAATGATTTTTTGAAACTAAATTTATGAACAGGATTATGAAAAAAATATGTTCACATCGAATAAAAAACATACCGAAGAATAAAAAAAAATTAAAAAAAAAACAAAATCTTTTCGAATTAATTTATTTTAATGATAATTCTATGATTCACGAAAACTGTCAAAATGGTTAAAATGAGAGTAATTCTCGCTGAAAGTGGACCACTATTTACACAAGGTGCTCAAAAATCAAAAGCAATGTACTTTTCCAATAGCCCCCACCAAGTTATGAAAGAAACCATGTTTGGTTGGTTGAATTTGTCCTCACCTCGGTGCCACGAAGCTTAAACATTTTTTTTTAATTGGTAATTTTTTAACTTAGGCGCGTCTACACAATTGCTAATAACTTTGCAAAACTTCAACGAACCCTTGATGTTTAGGGGTGTTTTGGAAAGGAAATGAGCAGAGCTTTCGAATGCACTTGTCAGAAAAATACCGTTCCATACATTTTTTAGCCATTAAACAACAATGTATTTTTAAAAGTCATTTTTGAAGGCCGGCGCCCCGCTTTATCGAAAAACTGACAAATCCATTCGAAAGCTGAGACGATTTCACATAAAGGACCAATAAATCTAAGGTGTATGTTCCTCCTATCTTTTTTAATCTTATTTTGATTCTGAGAGCGCAGCGCTCCGTTCGTATTTCGGGCGCCCAAAATGTTGCATTAGCTTGCCCCAATTTAAGGTTTTGTCAAACAATGTAGGTGCTCACTTTTTAAATGATAGTTTATTATCCAAGGATCAAGATGCACTATCGATAATTGACCAATATTTAAGGTTTTGGTTTCTGCCAGGCAATTTAATGTCGAAAAGTGGTTTTTGTTTACTTTTTTTGTTGTTAAATGCTTATTTACAATTGGGTGGACATTTTTACAGTAAAACTAATGAATGTAGTATGTAGGAAATTTCACCACGAACATTTTTCTCGAGGAGAAAACGTAATTTCGATACTCCAACGTAAAGGTATTTGAGTTTTAGTGAGAAAAAAAGTGCCAATTTTACAAATTTCCCAGAATTAACAAGCACGGCCTATTATTTACATGCGACATATGTTTTGGAAGCCAAAGTATGGTTTCTTACAGTTACTTAGGTAGCTGAGTTCGGATCTGCAATCAAATTTCAGATAAACAGTGAAATTTCGAGCCACACCCAAAAGTTATTTGCGGTAATATGCTGTAATTTTAATCGCTAGTGAATTCGGTCATATTTCATCTTTTGCTCACCTTTAATTGATATTTTACTCACGGATTTTTTTTTATGAAGAATGTTTTTTTCAAGTTCTGATTGTTTTGAGAAAGTCAGAAAACCTGGCTGGTTTCAATGTAAACTTAAAAATAAATGAAAACTTTAGATTTTTAAGGTATTTTTTATGATTTTGTGGAGCGATTGTATACGTCAGTCATTAATTAATGACGATTTCCATAACTTTGCAAGGAATAGAAAAATCGCTCCCAACCATTTTCACTACATGCACATAACATTTAGGCGTGGCTCAAATATCACTGTTTACTGTTTATCTGAAATTTGATTGCAAATCCGAATTCAGCGACCTAAATAACTATAAGACACCATACTTTGGGTTCTAGAACATATGCCGCATGTAAATAAAAGTTCGTGCTGGTTAATTCTGGGAAATCTGTACACTTTTTGCTCACTAAAACTCAAATATCTTTAAGTTGGAGTATCGAAATTACGTTTTCTTCTCGAGAAAAATGTTCGTGGTGAAATTTCCTACATGCTACATTCATTAGTTTTACTGTAAAAATGTCCACCCAATTGTAAATAAGCATTTAACAACAAAAAAAGTAAACAAAAACCACTTTTCGACATTAAATTGCCTGGCAGAAACCAAAACCTTAAATATTGGTCAATTATCGATAGTGCATCTTGATCCTTGGATAATAAACTATCATTTAAAAAGTGAGCACCTACATTGTTTGACAAAACCTTAAATTGGGGCAAGCTAATGCAACATTTTGGGCGCCCGAAATACGAACGGAGCGCTGCGCTCTCAGAATCAAAATAAGATTAAAAAAGATAGGAGGAACATACACCTTAGATTTATTGGTCCTTTATGTGAAATCGTCTCAGCTTTCGAATGGATTTGTCAGTTTTCGATAAAGCGGGGCGCCGGCCTTCAAAAATGACTTTTAAAAATACATTGTTGTTTAATGGCTAAAAAATGTATGGAACGGTATTTTTCTGACAAGTGCATTCGAAAGCTCTGCTCATTTCCTTTCCAAAACACCCCTAAATATCAAGGGTTCGTTGAAGTTTTGCAAAGTTATTAGCAATTTTGTAGACGCGCCTAAGTTAAAAAATCACCAATTAAAAAAAATGTTTAAGCTTCGTGGCACCGAGGTGAGGACAAATTCAACCAACCAAACATGGTTTCTTTCATAACTTGGTGGGGGCTATTGGAAAAGTACATTGCTTTTGATTTTTGAGCACCTTGTGTAAATAGTGGTCCACTTTCAGCGAGAATTACTCATGACTAAAAATAGCAAAATATAGCATAACAAAAAAGGTAAAGAAATGCTGCTGCAGACAGAATAAATAAATTACAAAAAAAAAGAGCTATACCTAAAATTCAAAACCACACAGAAAAAAATATGTGAATTTACTCAACACGTAAAAAATGAATTACATGTAAACTCAGTTGATGTAAACGTGAGATTCGACGTAAACGGTTGAATCACATGTAAAATCATGTTTTTACGTATAATTTGTTGCAAATTTACATCAACTTGCATTTAAATTTAAATGTTTAATGACGTGCAAAAGTGTTACATCATAAATGATGTAACATTCAGAAATTTGTTTTTATGGAACTAATAAATACAAATAATTTAATGAGACTAATACACAAAATAAACAAACAAACAAACAAACTAAACATAAAATACAGTCCAACAATGTTTTGAAGAAAAAATGCCTTTAAAAATTAAAAATTTACCAAAAATATTTAAAAAAATAAAAAAAAACTTTCTAACATATGCCCAAATTTCCAACACACAAGGGTTAATTGCCATATGTTTTCTATCCAACTAATCACTGCCCGATGGTGATGAATGGAATGGATCAATCTTTTACCCCTGGCCCAGAACATGCAAGCAAGCAAGCAAGCCAACGTAAGAAGCTCCGTTATTACGTGAGCAAAAGTTATTCTTTCTTTCCTTCTGTTTTGCTTTGTTTTGCTATCCCCTTTGGCAAATTAAAGTAAGATAGATCTCGGTCGGTGCGCTGGCTTTGACCCGTGTTTACTTTTATTTATCTTTTCGCCTTAATCATACTGCTTTTCCCGCGTTGTGTGTGGAGTTTGACTTTACTTTTCCCAACTATTTTTTTTTTCGTTTCCCAGAAATCATGCGAGCAGCGAAAATTGGTGGGAAATGGGTGACAAATTTGGGCTTCAGCTTCGTTTTTATTATCATCATTTTTTGTTCCAGCTATTTGTTCCCCCCCTATGGTTATACGAAGAACAATGGCGCTCGTAATTAAGGGGATAAGTTCTGTCATCATTAGCTTATGCTTGGGATTCGGAAGAGGAAGAAGCAGAAGACAATTATTTAGTTTAACCGTAAATTGCTGCTAGTTAACTGTTAAAAAAATGGCAAACTAGTTTGTACCGTTAAAAATGCTTTCATCACTTTGATGGAATCACTAGATGCGAATTTATTATGCAAATTTCAGCAAACTAAATCCCACTCAACACGGCAATTTGCATAATTCTTTCTTTGTAAAGTACACGCTTAATAACTCGCCATAACCATCCAATTTTCTCTCTATTCATCCCGCCAACACAAAATAAGAAGAATTCCCCCCAAAATCCCAAAATGAAGGCATGTTAGTTTCAGCCATTGCATCATGGCAAATGCAAATTCCACCTTCGGCCCAGAAGAGGCTCTCAAGCCTGACACTTTACCTGGTGTTATCGCAGTCGGAAAATCAACATTGTTGGACTGCAGTTGGACGGATGAGACCCCGAATTATCCGCCCACGTTGCTTGTTTCCGGGTGGAAATGCCACACCGACGAGGAGGATGACGGTGTGACGATCATGCAAATGACCACGGGTTTGTGGGAAAATCTTCGGGGGTTGTCAAGAGTTAAAAGCCGCGTGGAACAAGTTGCAACATGCAACATGGAATTTGCCAGTAGCGACATGAAATTTTCAACATGCAACATGGAATTTGTAACATGCAACATGAAATTTGTAACATGCAACATGAAATTTGCAACATGCAACAAAAAATTTGCAAAATTTACATGAAATTTGCATCATGCAAAATAAAATTTGCAGTTTGCAACATGAAATTTGCGACCTGCAAAATGAAATTTGAGCTTGCGAGATGAAATTTGCATCCTGCGACACAGAATTTCCAACATGAAATTTTCAACATTCAGCATTAAATTTTCAACTTGCAACTTGCGACATGAAATATGTAACTTGCAACATGAAATTTGCAACATTCTACATTGAATTTTCAACTTTCAACTTGCGACATGAAATTTGCAACTTTCAACATGCAATATATTTTTTTCAACTTGTCACATGAAATTTGCAACATGCAACATGAAATTTGCGACTTGAAAAATGAAATTTAGAACTTGGGACATGAAATTTGCAACATGAAATTTGGAACTGGCGACATGAAATTTGCAACATGCGACATGAAATTTGCCACTTGCAATATGAAATTGGCCACTTGCAACATGAAATTTGTCACATGCAACATGCAACTTGCGACCCCATTAAATTTTCAACATGCAACTTGCGTCATGCAACTTGCAACATGAAATTTGCAACTTGCAACTTACGACATGAAATTTGCAATATGCAAAATAATTTTTGTCTACTTGCCACATGAAATTTGCAACATGCAACATGGAATTTGCAACCTGCAACTTTTTTTGTAAGAACAATTCTAGAGTTTTTTTAAAGGTCCTATAAGCTATTTTGTTTCATAAGTTTATAAGACCTTTTCAAAAAAAATCTATAATCGTCCACAAGGGAAATTCCCATGATTTTTCACTTTCGTTAAACTATTTTGAAAAATTAATCTAATTTAAAACCTTATAATTCCAAAACAGTACATTTCGTACTTTAGTATTTAATATTAAGCCCACATCAATTGATCGTAATGTGTGTGTGCGTGTTTTTTTTAACAGTATTCTTGAAATCAAAGTCCAATATTTAAAATTAACGGGATTTTTTTCAGACGCTTAAAAATATTTTCAAATCTTCAAAATCAAGCCAAGCGTTTTAAATCTGCTAAAATTTGTGTTTTAAGTCCATTTGAAATGTTATTCTTGATTTTAAAGTCTCAAACGCTTAACAAAATATTTTCAAATCTTCAAAATCAAGCCAAGCATTTCAAAACAGCCAAAATTTGTGTTTTAAGCCCTTGTAAAATGTTATTCCTGATTTCAAAGTTTAAAAATTAAACTTAAATTAGACTGAAATGTTATTCTTGATTTTAAAGTCTCAAACGCTTAACAAAATATTTTCAAATCTTCAAAATCAAGCCAAGCATTTCAAAACAGCCAAAATTTGTGTTTTAAACCCTTGTGAAATGTTATTCCTGATTTCAAAGTTTAAAAATTAAACTTAAATTAGACTGAAATGTTATTCTTGATTTTAAAGTCTCAAACGCTTAACATAATATTTTCAAATCTTCAAAATCAAGCCAAGCATTTCAAAACAGCCTGTTGTTTAAGCCCTTGTGAAATGTTATTCTCGATTTCAAAGATTAAAAACTAAAATTAAATTAGACTTTTTCTCAGCCGCTATAAAAAAGTTTTCTAATTTTTTTAATCAAGCCAAGCATTTCAAAACTATTTTTTGCAAGTTTTTTTTAAATGTTATTCTTGATTTCAAAGTTCAAAATAAACATTGAAGAGAAAATTTCTCAGCTGCTGAAACACTATTTTCAAAACTTTAAAATCAAGCCAAACGCATCAAAATTTTCAAAAATTTATGTTTCAGCCCTGCTGATATATTTCAATATTTCAAAAAAAAACTATATTTTACGTATAATTAACTCTCAAACAGCTGTAACTAAAAAACAGGTACATTTTATCGATAATAAATTCAGAATAATTTTTAACTATATATGAAATTCTCCATTTTCTTTGACAAAAAAAAACTTGGACAATTTTAAAAAGACCAAAATTTTCGTTTTATGAGCTATTGAAATGTTTAAAAATGTTTCAATGTCCGAAAATAAAAAATGTAGAAAAATTTTCTCAGGTGTATGAAAAAAAAATATTTTCATGGTTATCAAAATATTTTCCATGTATTTGGAAATCAAAATTAACTTAATTTTACATTCAATCAACTCTCAAATAACTTTGCTTGAAAACGGTATATTTATCGAAAAAAATATTTTAATTTTCATTAGCTAATTTTATTTCAATATAAAACATATTTTTGTATAAATGTAGCGCAATTTCAATAATATTGAAAAATCATGATTATTTTCTGAATATTCATATCCTTGTGAAACATTGAAACCATAGGAAAAATAA
Organism: Culex quinquefasciatus; assembly: GCF_015732765.1. Classification (NCBI taxonomy): domain Eukaryota; kingdom Metazoa; phylum Arthropoda; class Insecta; order Diptera; family Culicidae; genus Culex; species Culex quinquefasciatus. Next base: position 29,302,649 of record NC_051862.1, on the reverse strand, counting down.
CTTGTAGTTTTAATGTTTTAATGTTTTAATGTTTTAATGATTCAATGTTTTAATGTTTTGATGTTTTAATGTTTTAATGTTTTAATGTTTTAATGTTTTAATGTTTTAATGTTTTAATGTTTTAATGTTTTAATGTTTTAATGTTTTAATGTTTTAATGTTTTAATGTTTTAATGTTTTAATGTTTTAATATTTTAATGTTTTAATGTTTTAATGTTTTAATGTTTTAATGTTTTAATGTTTTAATGTTTTAATGTTTTAATGTTTTAATGTTTTAATGTTTTAATGTTTTAATGTTTTAATGTTTTAATGTTTTAATGTTTTAATGTTTTAATGTTTTAATGTTTTAATGTTTTAATGTTTTAATGTTTTAATGTTTTAATGTTTTAATGTTTTAATGTTTTAATGTTTTAATGTTTTAATGTTTTAATGTTTTAATGTTTTAATGTTTTAATGTTTTAATGTTTTAATGTTTTAATGTTTTAATGTTTTAATGTTTTAATGTTTTAATGTTTTAATGTTTTAATGTTTTAATGTTTTAATGTTTTAATGTTTTAATGTTTTAATGTTTTAATGTTTTAATGTTTTAATGTTTTAATGTTTTAATGTTGCAAACCCTGCTTCATAACACAGAATTTCACCTCAGAGAACTTACTCAGTCTGACTGACACGGTTTGTAGCCGTGTAGCCAAACATAATTTACTAAACCGTCCAGCCAACTTCCCAGCCCAACTTTCCCACTAACCAAATACTGTTATTATTGTAGCTCCCAGAGATTGTACCACAGGCGGCAGATCTTCCTCCTCATCGTCTTCACCGGCTTGTTGGTTGTCGTGACGGCGGGGTTGAACCGTGTGAGTTTGCTTATGCTTCTGATGTTGTAACTTCCGTACTCGGCCCAGCCCCAGCTCCAGTTTTCGGGGGGGGGGAGCGTGGAGGGAGGTTATGTAACGACCCCCTCATCGAAAGTGTACTGCAAACATAGAGACATACATATACAAAGCCACCCTGGCTGGTGCTTTCACTCACAATTTTCCAAACAACGGCATCGTGGATTTTCGTGGCAATACAAAAGCACCCGAAATTAAACAATGAACTTGGCGGGAACAGTTACGGAGAAAATTGGAATTTTTCAAATTTCTGTAAAATTGAACAACACCAAAATAAAAAAAAATAAGTTAAATAAGAAAGTTAACCTTATAAAAATTGTTTTAAAAACATGAACTCAATATTTAAAAAAAAAAGCCGGCTATTTATAATTTAAAACATGTTTGGAGCTCCTCATCGAGGCAATAAAGCACAGGTCTGGTAATTTCATACCAGAAACTAACCGGAAGTTCACCTGTTTATGTGTACATGAACTCTCCGGTGTGGTTGTGCACGAAACTGCATCGAAATTTGATGTTTTTTTTCTGCCCTTCAATAATATGGTAGGCCATCGTAGGAGTTTGGGGAGGGACCAGGATCAATTTTTCCAAACTAAAGGCAGGTACAGAATAAAAAGCGAAATAATTGGAAATTTTGCTGACCACACCGACGAGGCCGGCCAGTAACACGATATTTCAATTACAGAATCGATTAGCGGTGTTTGTGTGTGTTTCACGATGTTTGTGCACTATGTAAACACACATATTAATGGAGAATTTTGAAATCAGTATTTTTCCAAAATATTGAGTTCCAACATTTCCAAAAATTACAAATGTCCATGAAAAACCATAAGATTTTTATTTGAAAACAATTCTTCTTCTTAAGCCGAGTAGGATAAATACCAAGAGTGCTGAAAAAATCGAGCTTTGCAACGAGTTGCATACAAGTTTGTTTTTTATTCCAAAAAATACCTTTTTATCCAAAATATCCACATTATAAATAAACTAGATCACATCATAATAAAAGAAACCAACTTTCAACCTTCAACCTCAACACCACAACAAAGCTCATGTTTTATTTGCCCGCACTAGCCTCGAGAAGTCAGTGTCGAATCTTGACCTGAGACCTGACCGTGCTCTGAACCAAGTCGACTGCTGTTGCAAGTCCTTGTGGCTAAGCTTTCTCTCCCCGATGTTCACACTGTAGCTAGTAAGGCCGGCTAAAATTAGAAGAAAAATATGACCATACTCAAAACATCGGATTCATTGAGTCAAAAGAAAGGACTAATAACCGAGCTGGAAAAATTGCACTCCATTAGAACAACACAACCAGAACTAAAAATAAAACCTTAAGTTAAACACTCCAAAATCCGTTCGACGAACGGTCAGTTGGCATGCGATGGGCGGAAAAGAACATTCCTGGGCGACCCGTGTACTGATTGCCCTTAAGGTCTACGCAATTAACAGGACTCAGACTTTTACTCAGTCCTTTTATCATTATCTATTTTTAAAACAATCTAATAGCCACTTAATTTTGGAGGCAAGACTTCGTGCTGATTAATCTCTCGTTCTAGTATTTTCATTAAGCTTGGCACGAAATCAATTCGTTTCAGGTATTTCACCCCCCTGTTGACAAGTCGCTCATGTCAAGCCCAATCAAGATTACGATGCTTCCTTTTGACAACCTTGCGAACAAATTCCCGCAAATCACGAGAAGCGTCTCCACAAAAAAACCAAGCCAAAAATCGGCCGTCTGACCTTGGCCAAAATTCGGAAAATTCGCCGTCGTTTTGTTGTGTGCGCGAGGAGGAAAACGATTAAATGCCAACCTGTCCACATTGAGACGAGCGGCAATTTATTAGAAATCCACTCACGTTTGCACACTGTGTGGCATGCTGGTTTACCATCCCTGGCACGTTTTTCTCACGTGTTTTGCCGGGAGCGCAAGATATAGAAATAATTAGATGTTTGAAATTTAATAACACAACATTAACAAAAACCTAACCTAACCTAACCTAACCTAACCTAACCTAACCTAACCTAACCTAACCTAACCTAACCTAACCTATCCTAACCTAACCTAACCTAACCTAACCTAACCTAACCTAACCTAACCTAACCTAACCTAACCTAACCTAACCTAACCTAACCTAACCTAACCTAACCTGGCCTAACCTAACCTAACCTGGCCTGGCCTAACCTAACCTAACCTAACCTAACCTGGCCTAACCTAACCTGGCCTGGCCTAACCTAACCTGGCCTAACCTGGCCTAACCTGGCCTAACCTGGCCTAACCTGGCCTAACCTGGCCTGGCCTGGCCTAACCTAACCTGGCCTGGCCTGGCCTAACCTAACCTAACCTAACCTAACCTAACCTAACCTAACCTGGCCTGGCCTGGCCTGGCCTGGCCTGGCCTGGCCTGGCCTGGCCTGGCCTAACCTGGCCTAACCTGGCCTAACCTAACCTGGCCTGGCCTAACCTAACCTAACCTAACCTAACCTAACCTAACCTAACCTAACCTAACCTAACCTAACCTAACCTAACCTAACCTAACCTAACCTAACCTAACCTAACCTAACCTAACCTAACCTAACCTAACCTAACCTAACCTAACCTAACCTAACCTAACCTAACCTAACCTAACCTAACCTAACCTAACCTAACCTAACCTAACCTAACCTAACCTAACCTAACCTAACCTAACCTAACCTAACCTAACCTAACCTAACCTAACCTAACCTAACCTAACCTAACGTAACCTTAACTTTTTAACATAATTTTTCGATGTAAAGTCGAATTGGCAATCATAAACTACTAAGACAAATTATGAAAAAGTGCACCATTTTCAAGTTATAGCCATTTTTAGGTAAGTTCTTTGAAGAAAGTCGCAGTTATTCAATGTTCTGAAAATTAATGCCCATGTTTGCCAACTTTAAAAAAAATCAAAAGCTATGAAAATTCTCTATATTCAGTAATTTTCAAAAACTTACCTAAAAATGGGTATAACTTGGAATCGGTGCAATTTATCAAACTTCCTTAAAGTTCTTTTTGATTGCAAATTCGATTTTACATCGAAAAATGAAAAAAAAAATGCGATCAACATTTCGATTTTTGATAAAATCAGTATTGATTCAAAAAATTCATAGCTAGGTCTAAGATTTTTTAAACATTCTGGAAATTTCAGAAAAGTTGGCATTAAATGTTCCCTAAAACATCTCAAATTTATTTTTTTAATAAAAATAGTGTTTTTTGCAAATCAAGTTTTAGTGACAAAAAGTTCAATTAAAAATCATGTTTTGTGTTTAATTTTTTTCAGTGTAGTCCTTTTCCATACCTACAACTTTGCCCAAGACACCAAATCGATCAAAAATTCCTTTAAAAGATACAGATTTTTGAATTTTAATAAATAATTTTTGTATGGACAACTTCCAAATTTGTAACGAAAATTGCATGGACAAACTATTGATGCATTCTTTGGGCATACCGAAGGCATAACAAAGTTTCAGTCGGACACAAAAAAATCGAATGACCGAAATTTCAGAGTATTGCTCTATGGGTCTTCTCCAAACCTTGATGAACAAAATTCATTAATTTATCAAGCTAAAAATTTGCAATTTTTGCGGGGACCGTGAAAATAACATTATTGAAATTTAGTTGATCACAGAAAAAAAGTAATTTACATTCAAATCAAGGTTGCTAATAGATAGAAGTATCGTCGATAATATTATCGTCTAACGATAACGATAATTCTATAGGCGATAATATTATCGCCGATAACAGACGATCATTTATTTAAAAAAAAAAAATCTTAAATTTACTTAATCCATGAATTTTATGTTAAATTTGTAATGTATTCACTGACAATTTATTTTTTGATAATGTACCTAGTAAATTTCATAGCAGAAATACAAAAAAATCACAAAATACCGTATTTTTTCAAAAACACTCAAATTTTTACACGAAGCGAAATTTGGTATGCCATTTTAACTGTTCTAGTTTTATAGGAATTAAATGCTCTAGTTTCCCAAAACACAGTATTTTTTAGAAACTCCTGAAATTTTCACATAATACCTTATTTTTAAAAAATACTCAAATTTTCATAATTTGACCATGAATATCAAACGCAGCGAAATTTGATTTGCATTATCACTGTTTCAGAGTTTTTTTTTCAGAAAATACCGTTTTTTTGGAAAAAAAATCAAATTTTCATAATTTGCAATATAGGTATCAAACGATTTGAAATTTTGCAAGCATTTTCACTTTTTTGAGTTTTTTAATGAAATAACCAAATTTTCACTCAGCCATTCCACGTCAAACAGGAAGTCTCCAAATCAAAAGTGCTCCGATTTGGCTCAAATTTGGAGTGGGGGTTCTTTGGCCCAAATAATTAGACCCGTATTTTTTTGTTTGGCGATACCAAAAGTTGCGTCTTTCAATTATGAAAAGTTTGGTACCTAAACATCGCTGAAATTTTTGAGTTATCACAGTTTTAGTGAAAAAAGTTGATTTTTACCCGTTTTCGTCATTTTTCAGTTTTTGCGCGCGGCGCGTCGAAAAACCCAGTTTTTATGTTCAAAAAATCATATCTTCAAAACGTGTTAATGGATATTCGCAATTTTTTGATATGTTATGTAAAATATTACAAGGAATCAGGGAAAAATATTTTCAGACATAGGCTCTTTGGTCCCGAGACCTTGAAATCGGCAAATGAAATTTTCATTTGACCTTTTCAAATATTTAACTAGTTTTTTTGGACCTCAACATATTTTTCCTTAAAAGCCCAACTAATAACCTTTCTTTCGAATTGTGGCGCTCCAAAATTGGTTCAGCCGTTCCGGAGATATGATTTTTTGAAAAAATGTGTTTTTTGCGAAAATCGACGAAAAACGCAATTTTTTGGATCACCCTATTTCGGATAGGACCACCTTAATCGCCAAACAAAAAAATACGGGTCTAATTATTTGGGCCAAAGAACCCCCACTCCAAATTTGAGCCAAATCGGAGCAGTTTTGATTTGGAGACTTCCTGTTTGACGTGGAATGGCTGACTATTGATGAGATGGGTATCAAACGCCGGGAAATTTGGTATGCTTTTTCACTTTTATTAAAGTTTTTTTTTTTGTTGATAATAATAACTAAAATTTTCACAAAACACCATATTTTATGAAAATACTTGAATATTAATAATTTGCACCACGGGTATCAAATGAAGCAAAATTTGGTATGCATTATCACTATTTTAGAGTTTTTTGAATGAAATACTATTTTTTTCACAAAATATCGAAATTTTTCGAGAATACTGAAATTTTCAAAGTTTTACACATGGGTATCAAACGAGGCGAAATTTGGTATCCATAAACCACGTGAACACTTTAGGGGGGTAGGCTGTTGTCCACAATGCGGAGGAGGGGGTGAGATTTCCAAAAAAGTGTCCACGTGGTTTATGGAAGGTCCTTATGCATTTTCATTGTTTAAGAGTTTTTTGAATGAAAAACTCAAATTTTTACAAGAACCGTATTTTTTTATAAAATACTCAAATTTTTCATTATTTCCAATATGGGTATAAGACGATTTGAAATGTTGCATGTATTGTCGCTGTTTTGGAGTTTTTGGAATGGAATAGCCAAATTTAAAAAAAAAACCGTATTTTTTAAAGTACTCAAATTTTTATAATTTGCAATATGGATTTCAAACGAAGCGAAATTTGTTATGCATTTTCACAGTTTTAAAGTTTTTTGAATTTAATACTCAAATTTTAATGTTTTTTTTTAATTCTCAAATTTTCATAACATGCAACATTCCCACAGATAGAATATGAAATCGTCCCTCTCACAAGTTCACCCAAACTTAACCACAACCACCACCGGCCAAACGAGTTGTTTTTAACCTTAGTCAAAAGCACCACTAACCACACTAGCCATTAGAACGTCTAGTGTCACTGACTGCGGCGACTATTCTCTACTCGCTTGGTCGGTTATGCAACTCTGTCCACTAAACCAGCTCTCCGATCCTAATTCCTGGTCACCTTCGGAGCGGCTAATTACAGACTAAACTAATTCAACGAGAGCGGAAATAAAAAGCAAAATGGGTAATGACAGAGCCCGGCCACTGCTAACCACCAAGTTGAGGTTGAACTCGAGGACGTTTTAGCAGAAAGTTGGTGAGTATAGATGAATAGTGTTAATATTTTTACTATGAATTGTTAACCAAATTAAGAATCAACGTAAAAGCTTGGTTAGATAAAAGGTTACACAACACTTCCCGTAAACTTAATGTGAAGTACTGCCAAGGGGTCATTCTTAAATCACGTTATATTTTTTTAATTTATTATTTTTAAGTATGTTTTTAATCTATTATATTTGCTATCTATATTTAAAAAAAAATTTATCACGTAATTTCAGGACATCCCCCAAGCACGTATTCGATTAAGTTGCGAAATTCTACCAGCAAGCCAAAAAAGAGCCTCTCTAGAACCTGAGCCAAACCAGCCCGGGCTAGGGATCAGCTGACTAAGCTTCGGATGGTTTGTGGCGGTGCCTTCGTGGCGCGTGGGCGATTGAGCGAAGAGGATTTTCGCATTTTCTAGGTTAGGCTGGCTGGGCATGGGAGCAAAAACGCGCAGCAGGAAAATAAATGGCATTACTTGATTATATGGCACGGGGTAGCGAAGGCTTTCCATGGTGGTCAGGGTTGCCAGGAAAATTGATAATTATTAGAAATAAATGACCAAAAATATATCTTTTCGAAAATCATTCAGTTGAATATTTATAAAAAAACTGAAGAGTTAAAAATTCCAACTAATTATATAAATCAAAACAGAAATTGAAGGGGCTTAAAATATTTTTTCTCAAAATTTATTCCTTAGAGGCCGCAATGTTTCACATTTCTGGCATCTGGCAACTCTTCCGCACACACCAAATATCTAAGACACTTCCGAAAGGCGCTCAACAAAATAGGCATCATGAAATCCGGCCGTTTCCGTGTTCGGTATCTTTTATCGCGCCCCAAACCAACCTCGAAAGACATTACGCCCAAACCCTGCCACCAAAGAGAAGGATTACGCAATGCGTCATCATTAAATCGTAAACCCTGAAGGAAGGAACATCCCCTTCAAATAGGCTTTGACTTTTGTATGATTGAAGTCAGAGGAAAAGCTTAATTCAACTGAAGCAATGATTGTCCAGAAGAAAAAAAGAGCTAAACGACCATGCGTCTCCATTAAAAGGACACCCTCAAGTGTTCAAGCGGTCGAGATTTTCCCTCCTATTACAGGCTTAATCCAACCACAAAATCGTCCCCACATCATTCCCCTCGAACGGGTCAATCGCCGGGAGTCGAGTCTGTTTTTCATGGTTGTGGTCCCGCGGAATGACTTTATTACGTTGAAACCTGGGGGGAAGAGGTGGCTGCCGACAGTCAGTGGGGGTAAACCGCCGTGAAAATTCCCATCCGATCTAACCCGGCAACCCACGTCAAATCTCGGTCACATTTAGAAGGACCGACCTCGAGCGAGATGGTGGTTAGGTTCGGGTTTGGATGCATGTGGGTTTAGGGGAGGTTGGTTAGTTTTTTCGAACTTTCTCTTTATATTTTATGTAAATATGAATAATTCTCAGAACTTTTCGGAAAATAGGCACACGAAAAAAAAATCCTTTTTTTATTGACTTTTTGTCACTAAAGTTCAATTCCCAATATACATATTATTCAATTTTAGATTCTTTTAAAATATGTTTCAGGGAACTAAAAATTCCATATTTTGTGCAAAAGTTTAGAGTGGTTCAAAATATGATACAAGAGATATAAATTTCAGAAAAAAATGTGATATTTAGAAAAAAAACGTTACTTAATCCACCGATGGTGGTTGGTGCCTTCCTCACAATTATGTACATATTTGTTTCTGTAGTAAGAATGTCAAACCTACAAATTTTATCTAAATTTTACTTCTTACAACATATCTACATGGAGTATGGGGTCTAGAATCCCAAAAATCATTGGACGTAATATTAGAACAACACCTACGGGGCTGTTTCACGAAAATTGTTCACTTTCAATAGTTATATTACTTTAAAGTTTTTCAAGCCTTAAGGCAGTAAAAATATATCTGTTCATTTTTCCCGGGAGTTTCAAATCAACAAAATCCCGGGAGCCAGATCTCCGGATAGATCCGAACAACTTTTTCATCAACATATTTGAGATCCGGCCTCTAAAATGTGTACAAATGACACTTAGATGCTCATAACTTTTGATCCGGACAACTTTTTCATCAACATATTTGAGATCCGGCCTCTAAAATGTGTACAAATGACACTTAGGTGCTCATAACTTTTGATAGGGTTGTCAGATCTTCAATCTTTTGTGCTTGTTGAAAATGTCTTTTGATTACCTATCCAACGATGGGTCGCATGATAGATCCGGACAACTTTTTCATCAACATATTTGAGATCCGGCCTCTAAAATGTGTACAAATGACACTAAAGTGCTCATAACTTTTGATAGGGTTCTCAGAGATCTTCAATCTTTTGGGCTTGTTGGAAATGTCTTTTGATTACCTATCCAACGATGATGATGATAGATCCGGACAACTTTTTGATCAACATATTTGAGATCCGGCCTCTAAAATGTGTACAAATGACACTAAAGTGCTCATAACTTTTGATAGGGTTGTCAGATCTTCAATCTTTTGTGCTTGTTGAAAATGTCTTTTGATTACCTATCCAACGATGGGTCGCATGATAGATCCGGACAACTTTTTCATCAACATATTTGAGATCCGGCCTCTAAAATGTGTACAAATGACACTAAAGTGCTCATAACTTTTGATAGGGTTCTCAGAGATCTTCAATCTTTTGGGCTTGTTGGAAATGTCTTTTGATTACCTATCCAACGATGATGATGATAGATCCGGACAACTTTTTGATCAACATATTTGAGATCCGGCCTCTAAAATGTGTACAAATGACACTAAAGTGCTCATAACTTTTGATAGGGTTATCAGATCTTCAATGTTTTGGGCTCATTAGAAAGGTCTTTAAAATACCTTTCTAAAAATGTATGACGGGTTTTCCTACAAAAACCACCCTTTTTACAATCTTTCAAACTTTAGCCAGAATCGTTTTTTTAGCATAACTTTTGAAATACTTAACAAAACTTCATAATAGTTAATATAGGTCTTGTGGGACCCTAAGACGGATCGAATCGGTTCGGAATCGGCCCAAATCGGTTCAGCCAGTCCGGAGATAATCGAGTGCATTTTTTTCGGTGCACGGACTTACAGACATACCACGCACAGACATTTGCTCAGAATTTGATTCTGAGTCGATAGGTGTACGTGAAGGTAGCTCTACAAGGTAGAATTAAGAAGTTCATTTTTCGAGTGATTTTATAGCCTTTCCTCAGTAAGGTGAGGAAAGCAAAACAAACTCAAATAATGTCAAACAAAATGTTTTTTTTTTATTTTAAGATGCTAAATCAAATTTGATTGATCTGTATGATTTGAAGGAATTTTTTGAACGATTTGGTGTTTCGGCAAAGCTGTCAGTATGGATATGGACTACACTGAAAAAAAATGATGCATGGTAAAAAATTTTTTGGTGATTTTTTATTTAACTTTTTGTCACTAAAACTTGATTTGCAAAAAAAACACTATTTTTATTTTTATTGTTTTTTTTTTATATATGTTTTAGAGGACATCAAATGCCAACTTTTCAGAAATTTCCAGTTTGTGCAAAAAATATTTGAGCGCGTTATGAATTTTTTGATCAATACTGATTTTTTTCAAAAAGTCGAAAAATTGGTCGCAAAAATTTTTCAATTTTATTTTTCGATGTAAAATCATATTTGCAATCAAAAAGCACTCTAGTGAACTTTTGATAAAGTGCACTGTTTTCATGTTAAATCTATTTTTAGGTGACTTTTTTGAAAATAGTCGCAGTTTTTTATTTTTTTAAATTAGTGCACATGTTTGCCCACTTTTGAAAAAAATATTTTTGAAAAGCTGAGAAAATTCTCTATATTTTGCATTTTTGAACTTTGTTGATACGACCCTTAGTTGCTGAGATATTACCATGCAAAGGTTTAAAAACAGGAAAATTGATGTTTTATAAGTCCCACCCAAATTAAAAATTTAAAAGGGCGTAATATTGAATGTTTTGGCCCTTTTGAATAGTCATGGTTTAAAAATTTTAAAAATATTTTTTTCGAAGAGATCGGAAAATTTCACGAATGTTTCATTTTTTAAAATTGAAAATCGGACCATTAGTTGCTGAGATATCGACATTGGAAAATGGTGTGTTGTTTGGGTGGGACTTAGAAAACATCAATTTTCCTGTTTTTAAACCTTTGCATGGCAATATCTCAGCAACTAAGGGTCGTATCAACCAAGTTCAAAAATGCAAAATATAGAGAATTTTCTCAGCTTTTCAAAAATATTTTTTTTTCAAAAGTGGGCAAACATGTGCACTGATTAAAAAAAAAATGAAAAACTGCGACTATTTTCAAAAAAGTCACCTAAAAATGGATTTAACTTGAAAACGGTGCGCTTAATCAAAATTTTACTAGAGTACTTTTTGATTGCAAATTTGATTTTACATCGAAAAATGACGTTGAAAATTTTTTGCGACCAATTTTTCGATTTATTGAAAAAATCAGTATTGATTCAAAAATTCATAACTCGCTCAAAGATTTTTTGCACAACCTGGAAATTTCTGAAAATTTGGCATTTGATGTCCTCTAAAACATAACCGAAAATAAAAAAAAATAAAAATAGTGTTCTTTTTTTGCAAATCAAGTTTTAGTGACAAAAAGTTAAATAAAAAATCACCAAAAAAATTTTTACCGTTATCATTTTTTTTAAGTGTAGTCCATATCCATACCTACAACTTTGCCGAAGTCACCAAATCGATCAAAAAATTCCTTCAAAAGATACAGATTTTTGAATTTGCATGCATCATTTTTGTAAGGCCAGCTGCCAAATTTGTATGGAAAATTATATGGACAAACTAATGATGCAAAATGGCTTCTTTGGGCATACCGAAGCACCAAAATAGTTTCAATCGGAGTAAAAAATACAAAAAAAAATCGAATGACCGAAATCTGAGAGAATTGCTTCAGTGTCATCTAAAAAGCCTATTTTTCGAATCGCGATATCTTGGAAACTATTGGTTTGATTTTCAATGTAAAAATTAACTAAAATTAAATTCTCCTCTCTTTTCAATAATTATAATTTTGAAATTATAGAATCAGGAAAAACTATTTTGAAAAATTAATTTTTGACATGTTCAAAAGTTGGTGAAGATTAAAAAAAATCAAAAAATTATAAAAATTGAAATTACAAGCCAGAATTCAACATTTTAATGTTAATTTTCATGAAAATTCACTACAATTCAAATGATTTTTTAATAAAACCGACAATGCTTAAACTGATTCTTAACGCAGAGGAATGAATTTTAAACTGTTTTCAACTAATTGCGCTTAAATTTCCTTCAAAGCTTTTTTGAAAAAATATTGTTTTTGCCCCCGGATTTTTCAAGCCAATTTTGGTGATAAAAACTTTGAAAAATGTTTGCAACAGCCTTAACACTAGCACAAAAAGTGCCCCTAAAACATACAAAAAAACCCGAAAGTAAAAATAAAAAAAAAGAATTGAATTTTTAGTAAAAAAAAAACTTAATATTTTTCTGTGTACCATTTTTTTCTAGTCCAAAAATTGCCTGTAACTTTGCGGAAGACGCAAAATCGATCAGAAAATCCCTTGTCAAGAAACACATTTTCGAAAAAGATTTATTCAAATTTTGTTTGAACACACAGCAAATAAAGTAGTAATCCAGCTGCGTGTAAAAGGCTTGGGTGTAAAATAAATTTTGCATTTTCTAATGAAATTCTGTGTAATATTACACCCTGAAATATGTAGCCCATCAGTATGGGAAACCTACTTGACCGAAATGTCAAGCTCACATATGCATTTATCCTTTCCATTTTTCATCGGTCTGATGGCCGAGCGGGCTAAGGCGCCAGACCTTACTGATGGTGCTGGGTTTGAATCCCGTCGGTTGCAACTTTTTTTTGTGTTTACAAAAATTGTACATGCATTGTGTAATATTAAGTGTTTATTTTGACGAAGGTGATGTGCATGCTTTTGCATGCGATTTTACCATCGGATTTTTTGCTGTGCAGTTCGCAAAATTGTTTGGAGAATTGCATGTAAAAATAAATTATAGATGCAACATGGCTTCTATTGACATAAGGAATGGGGGCAAATACAAGAGAGGGAGGTCAACATTTTATTTGAAAAAAGTGTCACGTGGTTTATGGATGACCCCCAAACACAATTTGAAGGCACAAAATCGAGTCGATTTCAATCAATATGACGCGGAAATATGGGGCCATCCATAAATCACGATTCATCCATAAAAGATGAACAATTTTCAACAAGAGGGTAAAGAGTCTAAAGTTAATAAAAAGGTTTCAACGTGGTTTATTGATTAGGGGCCGTATTTTAATAATTTTATTCATTTTTCATTTTATTGTATTTTTGAGTTAAGCTTCGATTCCATTTTTCAACCAATTTTTGATCTTTAGAATAGAAAATTTTACGGCTGGAAGTTTTACTTGTTTTATGTGACTTTGCCAATGTTTTAAAAAACCGCAATTTAAATGATAATGGTGAGGGGGGTAAAAAATCCCAAATTTTGCGATACGTAATAGAAGAACACTCCCTAAGTTATTTGCAAAAAAAAATCAAAAAATAAATCAATATAAAAAATATACAAATAACATTGCCGTCGCTCCCCTAACCTACTGTTTACAAATTTGCCAGTCCACACAAAATCCACTAGGGCTACCTTACTCATATCAACCTGTCCGTTCCCAATTCCATCCCATAATCAAACCCAGAAGCAGTCCGTGAGTCAACCCCATCATAATCGTCGACGTCCGTAATCATAACGCGCTGATTGTTATTTGCCACACACACACACCCATACTCACATTCACTCACTAGATATGCGTTTAAAACCCACTGAATCGTTCGGAAAATTTTCCCTTTTCTGCGTTCCGCCAGCCTGTGCTAAGACCTTGTTTCGCTTGAGTAACCACCCTGCCTTTTTATGCTCCAATATTTTTCCTCCTCTTGACGCAGGTAGGCAAATTGCTTCGCTGCCTCTTCACCAGCTAATTTATATACTATACTGCTAGTAGTAGCTGGTATCTACTACACAGTAGCAAAAAAAAGAGTTAAAAAGGCGACTTGATTTTTACGGTGTAAATTTACCATTTTTATGTAATTTTACAGGAACTAATGTGTAAAAAGTGAAATCATATAAAAAGCGCAGATTCCACCAATTTTATGTAATTTTACCCGGTTTCTGGTGGAAATTCAGAATCAGAAACTGAGTAAAATTTCGTAAGCGAGGTTAAGTTTCCTCTATTTCCAATTCTGGGTTTACAAATTAATTTGTGTAAAATTACATAAGAAACAGGTAAATTTCCTCCAAAAAATTTTAATTTCATTGTTTTACTGTGTGTTATTAGCGAATGAGCGATTTTCCACCTTGATGCAGTTTCAAGGGGAGTCAGTTTGGTTGGTCGTCGCGGATTGCCATCAAAATCCAGTTGGAGAAACGGGGAAATGCAGCTACTAATTTTGCAGTTGCAGTATGTGAAAAGGAGGTACTTTATGAGCTGCAGTTGCAGTTGTGGAATTGAGGAAAAGTTGGCATAAATTTTATGCAGCAGCTAATTGGAAAATGGTAACCTAATTTTGTTTCGAGCTTTGAACATGCAAAGAAGTAAAAGTTGTTGGGCACTTGAGATTATATCAGCTTGTGGTTAGCTTTTGATGATTTTTTAGACAATGATATTCTTTTTAGAAATTTTCGTTTGAATGACTATAACAAAACTTATAAAAATAAACCAATAAATCTCACTTTAACACGAAATTTGGAACACAAATTCAACCAACCTGTCAACTGCAGCTAAATGATCGCGACACCAAACAAGCGCGAGGTTAAATTTTCAAAACAGAATTTTGGCCAGTTTGGCGCGATGCATTCTGCGTTCACCCAAGTCGGTCTGAAGTGTTCGGAGCAAAGAATGACCCTTGTGTCACTTGCAGTTGAATTATTTTCGGCAATAGTCCAGCAATTTATACGGTGAGATTAATCCACTTAAAAGTAAGGTTAAACATTTTTGAGAATTAAATGTAAATCTTTGAAACATCTTTAAAATCTTCAAATAAAAATCTTTCCATGGCATCAAGGTCACAGTTATTTGAAAAATCCCCTTAGTTTTCCTCTTTACTTTACGGTGACAAGATTAAACAAAACTCTCACACACCCAGACATAACTGCATTCTCAACACCATGTGCATTGGCGTTCGTCCGTGGAGCACCTCTTCTGAGGGCCCCTGCCTCCCCCCCACCCCCCCTGGGGAAGAGTTACTGCTCTGGCGCTCTTCTAAACCAACTTGACGGTGTCAATTCCCACACTGCTGCCGAGAATAGCACGCGGCACAATGGCAAAGACAAATAGATAGAGCATTTGAAAATGTGGAAATTTAAAATATAAATCAATGAGCAAATTAGGAAAAAGAAAAATAAATGGGAAAAAATTACAAGTGTAAAACTCAAAACTGTTTAAACAAATAGTTCAAATTGTTTTGAAAAAAGGTGAGATCCAGAGAAGATAAAGACATGTCAACAGATTAAAACTTATTAGCAATATTTTTACAACAGCAGACCAAATAAAAAACATAAATGCATCTAAAAAGATGTATAAAGCTACTGATCTGCAAATACACTTTTAGATCATCGCAAAACGTTACGAATTTGATTTAGTAAAGGAGGACTACGACAAACAAACAAACAGTTTGTCTGCTTTGTTTGTTACCCTGCATTTGTTTGCAGAAACGTCAGCCTGCATACATTTTACCTTGTTTGCGAGTTCGATAAACCGCCAAACACGAAAAGTGCAAGTTTGTTTGTTTATTTGTCATAGTCTAATACCTGCTTAAAGATACAGGGTTAAGGTGAAACGGGCGCTCTTTAGATTTTAAGGTAAAACGGAATGCTTATTCAGCCCAAACATATTTTTTGAAGAAAAACAAAAAAAACAAATTTATGTGTGAACAAAACCTTATTTTTAGAAAAGCAAAAGGTCGAATGGACAAAAGGTCGAAAATCTTCATTATGAAATCGTGCATTATGTCTAAGTTCAACAAATTAAACTTTTTTAAGAAATATAAGTGATAAAAAATGGAAGACACTCACAAAAAAATATTAAGTGAATATAAATATGTTTTGCTTTTTTGAATATTTTTGGATAAAGTCTCTTTTTTATAACACTTTTTAAATGAACTGCGTATTACTGGAATAAGATTGACATTAAAAAACTTTATTAATTAAAAAATCTCACAAAATATATGTTTATATTCAAGTTTTAAAGGATGGAAAACCCTGCACGAAACGAAAAAACGAAACTATTGGCACTACACCCCCCGGGGCATGGCCTTCCTCTAACGTGGAATTTCTGCTCCAGCGCCTCTGACGAGACAGGAGAAACCGGGACCGACGTTTTACTTCACCATCCGATAGAAGCTCAGTGGATAAGGCGGGAATCGAACCCGCGTCTCATAGCATCATCGGGATCGGCAGCCGAAGCCGCTACCCCTGCGCCACGAGACCCACTAAAACCCTGCACATATTTATCTAAAACAAGGATAAATTAATTTTAAAGTATAAAAAATCTCAAATATATGCTTTTTCACACAAACTTTTTTCAAGTGCTGTTTATCTTCAAAAGGATGCAGAAACCTCACGATTAAACAGTGTCTTGCGAACCTTCGTGGTGAACGGACACTAGAGCTGCGGTATTTTTTACTACCTAAGCTCAGAGTTATTTCAAAACAAAATTCACAGTCTTTTTAAAGACTACCTGAGTTATTTTCCAAAATTCTAAACAGTCTTTTCAAGACTAACCCCACCTGAAATTTTGTTGTATTTTACAAACGAAGCCATCTTTTAAGAGAGAACTTTGCTTGCAAAATGCGTCAAAACAAAGGTAAACGCAAATCTTCTGAAGATTTGGTCGTTACGTCGGTGAAGCGTTTGAACGCTAAACCGGCTAACGGAAACAGAAAAAGAAAACAGCCTCTTCTGAGGTCTGATTCTGATTCTGAATGTGAGGTCAATCCTCCAATTCCATTGACAAACAGTTTCGGTGTTTTATCCGAAACTGAAGACATGGAACCTTCTCCTCGTACTGAGCCTTCTGCCGTCGAGAAACGAGTAAAGGCTCCGCCAATTGTAGTGACTTCCGTCTCCGATTTGGCCAGCTTTCGAACGCAACTGAAGAATTGCAAGGAAACTTGCAATTTGAAAGTTTCGTTCCAGCTTGGTCGAAGAGGAGAATGTCGCTTGTTGACGGAATCTTTACAAGATCACCAAACTTTTGTTGGTTATTTGAAAAACCACAAACACAATTTCTACACGTATGAGACCAAGAATGCTCGGCCATTCAAGGCGGTCTTGAAAGGTCTCTCCAACGACTTGTCGGTGGATGAGATCAAAAACGAACTTAAGGTGTTGCTTGGCTTTGCCCCATCCCAAGTAATACCGATGAAGAAAAAATCAAACGGGAATATTTCTCGCTTTGGTTTGACTTCACAATTTTATCTGATTCATTTCAACAGAAATGAAATCAACAATTTGAAACTTTTGGACAAAGTACAGTTTTTGTTCCATGTACGGGTAAAGTGGGAGCATTTTAAGAAACATGGCGGTAATGGCCAGAATCTGACCCAGTGCCGGCGTTGCCAGGCATTCGGTCACGGTACTGATCATTGCGCCATGGTTCCAAAATGCATGGTTTGCGGGGATTCTTCTCACGACAAGGACAATTGTCCCGTGAAAGAAGTCACCCAATTTAAATGTGCAAATTGTGGTGGAAATCACAAATCAAATTTTGGGATTGCCCCATCAGAAAAAGGTTTTGGATTCTCGTGCTAAGCATCAGCCGAAATCCAAACCGAAATTTTCTCAAAGTCAGGTTGTACCTGCATCTTTAAATCAAACGTTCGTGCTGTCTCACTCGAACAATTCTAGAAATACCCCTACCGTGGAAAAGTTAGGTAACAACAATGGCATTTCTTATGCTAACGTCGTTTCGGGTTCATCCACGAATTTTAAATCCTCTACCAATCTTTCTGAAATTGGGCAGGTACCTCAAATCTCATTTGAAATTTTTCTGCTGGCAACGCTTTGGGATCTTCTGATCTCGGCGATGTTACGTTTGAAAAATGACTTTTTGCAAAACTCACTGTTTGGTTTGATTCAAACAATGAGTAATGCTACATCCATGATGGAAGCAATCCAGATTGGATTAAAATTTGCGAATGATGTTGTTCTTACCCTGAAGTTTAATCATGGATCTAAGTAATTCCATCAATATTATGAATTTTAATGCTCGCTCTTTAAAAGCGAAAGAAAATGAATTTTTCAACTTTTACGAGTTCATAACGTGCATGTTGCTGTTATAACCGAAACATTTTTAAAAACTGGCACTTATTTGAAAAGTGATCCAGATTATAAAGTTATAACTAATAACCGAATGAATCGAAATGGCGGTGGAGTTGCAATAGTTATCCACCGTAGTATGACTTATAGCACGTTACGTGACTTTAAGTTAAAAGTTATTGAAAGTTTGGGCATTGAACTTGAAACTTCTTTTGGGAAAATTATGATTGCAGCTGCATATTTGCCTTTCCAATGCACTGGGGAAAATAAAAATTATTTCAAAGGGGATTTGAATAAACTTACTCGGCATAGATCTCGATTTTTGATCATCGGTGATTTTAATGCCAAACACCAATCTTGGAATAATTCAAAAGTAAATTCCAATGGTAAAATTCTGTTCAGAGATTGCACTTCTGGTCTTTATTCGGTTTTATACCCGAATGGGCCAACTTGCTTTTCTTCTGTTAGAAATCCATCAACAATTGATTTGGTTTTGACAAATCAAAGTCAGTATTGTGGTCCTTTAGTGACTCATGCTGATTTTGATTCTGATCACCTTCCAGTAACTTTTTCACTTTCTCATGAAGCAGTTACCAGACCCAATAGTTCTGTGTTTAATTACCACAAAGCTAATTGGGACAGGTATCAGCATCATATTGAGAATAATTTAAATCATGATTTTGTTTTAGAAACCAAAGCTGATATTGATTCAGCCTTGGAATCTTTAACTAATGCAATTTTGGATGCTAGGAATATTGCTATTCCTAAAGTCCAAGTCAAATTTGATTCTCCCATTATTGATGACGATCTTCAGCTTCTGATTCGTCTGAAAAATGTTCGCCGAAGACAGTATCAACGTTCTCGTGATCCTGCACTGAAGCGAATTCAAAAGATTTGCAAAAGGTTATTGACCACAGATTCACTCTCCTGCGAAATGAAAAGTTCGCAAGAGATGTCGAACAAATTAAACCTTATTCCAAACCTTTTGGAAACTTTCAAAGGTTCTTAAGAAACCTCAAAACCTATCCCTTCTTTAAAAGATGGTGATAATATTCTATTAACTAATGGGGAAAAAGCTCAAAAACTTGCTCAGCAGTTTGAGAGTGCTCATAATTTCAACTTGAATGTTTTGAGTCCTATTGAAAATCAAATTTCAATAGAATTTCAGAATATTGTTGAACAAGAATTTTCATCAGATGAAGTTTTTAATACGGATCTGAATGAAATAAAATCTATTATCAAAAAATTTAAAAATATGAAAGCCCCTGGTGAGGATGGCATTTTTTTACATTTTAATTAAAAAAAATACCAGAAGCAACTTTAAGTAGCTTGGTCAAAATTTTCAACAAATGTTTTGATTTGGCATATTTTCCCAGTAGTTGGAAAAATGCCAAAGTAATTCCGATTTTGAAACCGGATAAAAATCCTGCTGAAGCCTCAAGCTATCGGCCCATTAGTTTGCTTTCATCTATTAGTAAATTATTCGAAAGAATAATTCTTAATAGAATGATGACGCACATTAATGAAAATTCAATTTTCGCTGATGAGCAGTTTGGATTTCGCCTTGGGCATTCAACTACTCATCAGTTGTTGAGAGTTTCAAATTTAATTCGAAGCAACAAATCTGAGGGCTATTCTACTGGCGCTGCTCTTCTAGACATAGAAAAAGCATTTGACAGTGTTTGGCATAAAGGTTTGATTGCGAAATTGAAAAGGTTTAATTTTCCGATTTATATCGTGAAAATTATTCAAAATTATTTGACGGATCGTACTCTGCAGGTATGTTATCAGAATAGCAAATCTGATCAACTACCTGTACGTGCTGGCGTCCCTCAAGGAAGCATTTTGGGTCCAATTTTATACAATATTTTTACTTCTGACTTGCCTGATTTGCCCCCAGGATGTCAGAAATCACTTTTTGCTGATGACACAAGCATCTCCGCCAAAGGCAGAAGCCTTCGTGTCATCACAAGAAGATTACAAAAAAGCTTGGATATTTTCAATTCTTATTTGAAAGAATGGAAAATTACTCCAAATGCTGCAAAACTCAACTTATTATTTTCCTCACAAACCAAGGGCTGATTTTCTTAAACCAAAAAGTCATCACATTATAAAGATGAATGAGGTAAATTTAAAGTGGGAGGATCAAGTGAAATATCTTGGACTTGGTTTTGACAAAAACCTTACTTACAAGGATCACATTGAAAGTATCCAGGTTAAATGTAACAAATATATTAAATGTTTGTATCCACTTATAAACAGGAATTCTAGACTTTGTCTCAAGAATAAACTGTTAATTTATAAACAAATTTTCAGACCTGCCATGCTTTATGCTGTGCCGATCTGGACAAGCTGTTGCTTAACCAGGAAGAAAAAACTTCAGAGGATTCAGAACAAAATTCTGAAAATGATTCTGAAACTTCCTCCTGGTTCAGCACCAGTGAACTTCATCAATTAGCCGAAGTTGACACTTTGGATGTTATGTCCAATAAGATAATTGATGCATTTCGACAAAAATCATTGCAGTCTTCAGCTGCATTGATCCGCTCTTTATATAGTTTATAAGTTAGTTTTAAGGTATCCCTTTTCCCTTTTGTACCTGTAGGACCTCCTACATTTGAAATCACTGAATAGCGAAAGCTACAATATTTCATGAATAAATGAAAGTTGCTAGTATTTAAAATTGAGGTGAAAAGTCATCGTTTGTGATTGGACACTCAATAATATTTTAACTGAATGAATGTACATGGAAAAGAAATTTGAATAAATATATAAAAAAAAAAAAAAAAAAAAAAAAAAAAACCTCACGATTAAACAAATTTGAAAGAAAGAAAAATTGCAGAAATGATACTGAAACATGAATAAAATATTTTGAGGAAATATAAAATTCTATAAAAAAAACTCATAAAACCTTTAAAATGTTACTAAAACAGGACTAAATTTATTTGAAAGAATAGAAAAACTTACAGAAGTAATACAGAAACAAGAAACAAATATTTCGAAAGAATAAAAAAGGATATATTTAAAATGTGTTTGAGGTTGGACTGTGGCTCATTAAAACTTTTTTTAAATGGAAATGTTTGAAAGATTGAAAAAAGTGCCAAAATATTGTTGAAACAAAAATGAATTATTTTGCAGGAATGGAAAAACTTCAGAAATATTTGAGAAACATGAAAAATAAGGTGGGAAAAGTTATCCCACAGATGGTTATCCCAGGAATAATTTATAGCGCTATGGCGACCATCTTGATTTTTTTATGGCATGTGGGATAACTTGTCATGGTTATCCCAGGAACAATTTTTAAGAGAGATTCCAAAACTTTAAAAAACGAACAATTAACGTTACCTTTTCATGTTTCTGGGTAAGATATATTGCTACACATTCCTGGAGGATGAAAATGTTGGTGTGAATAAAAAAAAATCCAGAAATATTGTAACATCAAATATTTTAATTCAAATATTAAATAAATTTAAAAATCCTTCTGGGATGGGACTCTGGGTCATTTCCTGGACATGTATCTAGTAAAAACTTGTTGTCCTACATGTCCAGGAAATTACTCAGAGTCCCATCCCAGAAGGATTTTTAAATTTATTTAATATTTGAATGAAAATATTTGAAGTTCAAATATTTCTGGATTTTTTTTCCTCTACATGGCCTCATGTCAAGTTATATTTTTATGCTCTAGGAATGTAGGGCAACAAGTTTTGCCTACGTACATGTCCAGAAAATGACCCAGAGTCCCATCCTAGAAGGATTTTTAAATTTATTTAATATTTGAATTAAAATATTTGATGTTACAATATTTCTGCAATTTTTTCATTCACACCCACATTTTAATGCTTCAGGAATGTAGAGCAATATATTTTGCCCAGAAACATGAAAAGGTAACGGTAATTGTTCGTTTTTTAAAGTTTTGGAATCTCTCTTAAAAATTGTTCCTGGGATAACCATCTGTGGGATAATTTTTCCCACCTGAAAAAATATTTTTTTAAGTAACAAATTCTTTCAGATATTTTAGAATTCAGTCTTTTTTACATATTTTTTTATTTTGAAAGAAAATAAAAACATCCTAAATAATATTGAAATATGATATTGTATCACTAATTCTAATTTTAAATTTAAAAATCTTGAACCAAAAAATGTATACTCATTGTTATGTTATTTTAAAACCTAAATTACCCATTTCAGTCAATCAAATCTGTAAAGGACAGAAAAAGGACAAAATACTTAACAAATCAAATATTTTCATGAATTCTTATACCGTTCTATTTTTGAAATAGATAGTGTTAAAATAAATAATATTTAAAATGATTTAATTAAAACTTTTTTTGTTTATCTCACAGAGTCCTTTCGGCCTTTTGGCAGTCGACCTTTTCCAGAATCCGGGCATTTTTAATATTTTTTTCCCGGGAATTCTCGAAATTGAAACAAAATCAATCTTTGGTCTGAAAACTCAGATTTGGTTGTGGAAAAAGCTCACAGTTTAATACTTAGTAATCGATAAGAATTTTAAACCATTAGCAAATTTCTGGCGTTTGTTTTTTTTTTTTTTTTTTTTGAAAACGTCCAATAAGCCAAATTTTCAGTTTTTGCTTTTTGGGTGTTTTTTAATACCCCTGACTCAAGGCGGTTTCAAAAACACCCAAAAAACAAAAACTGGAAATTTGGTTAATTGGACCTTTTTAAAAAAAAAACTCCAGATTTGTATTCGGCATGTATCAACATTTATTTGGCTTATAAGGGAAAATTATTAAAATTTATGTTTATGGATCCGCAAAATGCCTAGCACTTTAAATATTTTCCATTCATTTATTTTTTATTTTTCAAATCTTTATGATGATTTTAAACTTGAAAAAAATCATATTAATTTATTTTTCATCAAACACCTGCATCTGGAGCAAATTAGCTCAATGGTAACGAATTAAGACAGCTGTTTAAGCCATAATGTTCTGATATTTTTTTTAATTAACAAAACAATTAGAACACCGATTTTCAATTTATTGCTCTAAAATATCCTGATACCGATTACCCCCAGTTGGCAGTAGTGACTTAAAGATAATTTGTAAAATATGTTTTATAGTAAACGTGAAATTCTTAACTTTTCTTAAGTTTTACATAAGATGGTATTATTTTATTTGTTTTCGTTCTATTTTTATAGTTTCATTTCAATTTTTTAAGCTTTTGTAATCATTTCATATAAAAAATAATAGAAATAAATTAATAAGAATTTTGAGATTATTGATATGAAATAATTTGAATCACATTGGATTACAAATCATGATTCAATAAAATTCTAAGCACAAAGAACCAAAAAAAACTAACTTAATCCACCTATGTGGTTGATGCCTTCCTCACTTTTTACCAACAATGGGTAATATGAGTGGTTTGGACACATATTTCAGCTGTTTTTTTAGATCCAGAAAAATAAGTACACAGATATAACTTAAGTGTCATAATTGTGTCATAACTCGAGACAGGGTTGCCAGATCTTCAATATTGTGGACTCGTTGGAAAGGTCTCTCGATTACCTAACCAACAATGGGTCGGGTGATGGATCCGGACATCGTTCACATACATTTAAGTGAGATCCGGTTTCAAAAAAGTACATAAATATTACTTAAGTGGTCATAACTCGAGACAGGGTTGCCAGATCTTCAATGTTGTGAGCTCGTTGAAAAGGTCTCTTGATTACCTAACCAACGATGGGTCGGATGATGGATCCGGCCACCGTTTGCATACATTTAATTGAGATCTGGCTTCAAAAAAGTACATAAATATCACTTAGGTGGTCATAACTCGAGACAGGGTTGCCAGATCTTCAATGTTGTGGACTCGTTGGAAAGGTCTCTCGATAACCTAACTAACGATGGGTCGAGTGATGGATCCGGACATCGTTTGCATACATTTAATTAAGATCCGGCTTCGAAAAAGTACATAAATATTACTTAAGTGGTCATAACTCGAGACAAGGTTGCCAGATCTTCAATATTGTGAGCTCGTTGAAAAGGTCTCTCGATAACCTAACTAACGATGGGTCGAGTGATGGATCCGGACATCGTTTGCATACATTTAATTAAGATCCGGCTTCGAAAAAGTACATAAATATTACTTAAGTGGTCATAACTCGAGACAAGGTTGCCATATCTTCAATGTTGTGGACTCGTTGGAAAGGTCTCTCGATTACCTAACCAACAATGGGTCGGGTGATGGATCCGGACATCGTTTGCATACATTTAATTGAGATCCGGCTTCAAAAAAGTACATAAATATCACTTAAGTAGTTATAACTCGAGACAGGGTTGCCAGATCTTCAATGTTGTGGACTCGTTGGAAAGGTCTCTCGATTACCTAACCAACAATGGGTCGGGTGATGGATCCGGACATTGTTTGCATACATTTAATTGAGATCCGGCTTCAAAAAAGTACACAAATATATCTAAAGTGGTCATAACTCAAGACAGGGTTGCCAGATCTTCAATCACCAATTAACAGTAATATGCTAATTCTATGATTGTAAGCCTGAAAAACATAACAAATTTAATGAAAACTTAGATTTCATGACTCTTTTAAAAATTTCCCGGGATTTAAAAAAAATATTTTTCCCGTTTCCCGGGAAATTCAAAACCCGGGAAAATTGGACGCCCTACTTTTGTCCAATTTCCCCAAAAATCAGGGGAAAAAAGTTGCCAAAATTTGTTTTCGTTTACAAATCATAAGCCATTGAAAACTCATTGTTAAGTTGTTTTCAAAAGTAACTTTCTCATCTCAGATCAAATTGAACAAGAAACAAAACATTGTAAAAAAAAACAAATAAAACTGAAGAAACAATCAAAGAAATCATTTTAAATGAATTAAATATCTCCTTGTCTGTGTCCTCCCCATATCTCCTAGATATACCACAGTCCGCACAGGGCGTCGATGGATCGCAATCAGTGACACCAGCGACTAGATCATTCTCCCTAGTGAATGAGGTTAGCCTATAATATACAAAAGGGAACCAGGGGGGGGGGACAGAGTGGATCAGGGCACGATAAATTGCTCGTAATTGAAAGTGTAAATAAATCGATCTAGGCGGCGCGGCATCTGGGTCTCATCGAGGACCATTTTTTTTGGTCAAATTTACTGGCGACGATGGCGACTCAAGAAGAGAAGAGCGCCAATCAATTTTTCAGCGATTTGTTTTTCCAACTGTCAGGGCTCATTACTCTCTGGATTGTGTGGCGTGACAGTTTTTTTTCTTAGCTTGGATTCGTTAGTAGCAAGATTAGTGCGCTGCCCACGGGGACGCGTTGTCTTGTTTTTGCATGCTCATTTTCATTTCTTTTGTGTCGCTGTTTGTGTGCTTGGGTGCGTGGTTATTATAATTAAATAATGGCATCATTAGTGCGCTGCCCACGGGGACGCGTTGTCTTGTTTTTGCATGCTCATTTTCATTTCTTTTGTGTCGCTGTTTGTGTGCTTGGGTGCGTGGTTATTATAATTAAATAATGGCATCATTAGTACGCTGCCCACGGGGACGCGTTGTCTTGTTTTTGCATGCTCATTTTCATTTCTTTTGTGCCGCTGTTTGTGTGCTTGGGTGAGTGGTTATTATATATAGGTGAAGGGATTTTATTAAATGATCATTATATTGCATTATTATATTTATTTGATTATATAACCACACTATATTTTACACTTAACACATCATACAAAACACATATGAAACTGTAAACAGGAGCGTTTGGTACGGTATGTCCACGCATCCTTCCTCCCCTGTAGATTCTGTGAAATGTGATCCGTTCTCAGAATCCTCTCTGCGGTAAACACAACGTAGTAGGGCTGGCCGCTTTAATGTTTGCAATACATTTTCGGGTGTTCTCGGATGTACTGCAATTATTAATAATGACAAGAAAAGTGCTTGGGGCGTAATCTAATCACAAGACTTTCCAGCATGCTTTCATCGGACTGGCTGCGTTTGTGTTAGATTAGATTAGATTAGATTAGATTAGCTTGGATTCGTTAGTAGCAAAAATTCTGAGGGGAGATTTGCCTTGGAAGATTTGCCAAATTTCCGATTTTTTTCCTCTAAAAGAATCGTTGAAAGCGTTGATTTCCTCTGCAAATCGATTGAGTTAATTTTTAAAACAAAATCTAATTAATCTCAACTTTCAAATCCAACACCATCGCCAATTCGGTGCAACCCGATCGCGAAAAAACTAAGCTCAGTCAGCTCTGTTTGTGTTGTGACCAGACAGACGGACGGACGGACGGACTGCTACAGTAAGCGGCTTACAGTTGGACCTTCAATTTATTGGCTCAATAGGATTATGCAATCAAATGGTCGGAACCATCATGACTATAAACTGAGTAGAAGAAGAGAGAGCACGAGAGCTTCGAGGAATTCGATACCCTCGACATCCGGTCATTGAAGGCGCTAGCTGCGAGGAGAGCAGAGAGGGGTCGTTCAATAGTCCAGTCAGCAGCAGCTCGAATGGCATGTCTCTTGAGTTGTTTTTAAATTTGTTTGTTTTGGCGTCTGTCCTGTGTTTTGATTCTTTTGTTCTTTTTTGTCCTAATGAATTCATCGAAGAGCCCCATGATGCTGGCGCTAAACTATTCATTAAACTATTGTTTACAAATTTGGAAAATCTTGTTCGATTTTTTAATTAAAATAAATTGTTTGAAAATAAACTCAACTTTAAACCTACTCAATACTTCAATCTATGGATTTAATCCGTGCTCCACTTGGGGAAATGTGCTTCATTTGGTGCAAATTTATAGCTCTTCCATTATCAAAGGCTGACTCAGCGCTCGGCTCAGCTCATCCTTGCGAGTCCTTCCTCGAGCAAACACACTCCCGCTAGGTAATGAGAAAACCGTCAATGTTTTCACAAGGTGTGTGAGTTTGTGCGCTCGCCAGAGGCATGTGTCCCACATACCACCGGTGACATACACCTCGCCGACAGGTGAGTTTTGCGCGTCAAAGCCGTATCTTCCATCAAGCTGTTCCCAACCCTGGGACCAGGTGAAAACGCGCTCCGGCGACAAGAACACCTCTTTGAAAAGGCTTTCCCATCAGTTATTATCAGACAGCTTGCTCCCTCCTCCCTCACTATCAATGGGTTTGAAAATTACAACCCAACCTCATTTTCATCCTCCCGCGCCCCCATTAGAAATTAGTTCAATGTCAAGCGAGCTTGTGCTCTATATTAAGCCGAGCTCATCAAGCTCAAAGAGGGGAGGGGAACATTTTAAAAAGGAGGAATGACTGAATTTCATGAGACATTTTTAGGGCGTCTGTTTACATTTTTTTTACAAGAAGATATTGCATGACAGAACATTTCTTTGTTAATTCCTTCTACAATGTGATGCTTGAAATTAAATGCCGAAGAAGTACTGGTTGGTTGTACTAGAGACAGTGATAGCCTCCAAGCTGAGGTGTTATTAATTTGCAGCAAACCCATTGCTGGTGCATGTGATACCAGTGCTAGAGATATGTCGTGGGTACATACCAATTCAAAATCAGACTATTTTGAGTTGAATTCTTCAAATTATGTTCAACACTTCTTCTTCTCTGATGATAAAACAACACAAATTTTATTGAAAATGTTTTATAACTCTTAAATTTACAAGTCAAATCTGAGTTAATTCATTTGCGGTTGAAAAAGAGCGTCCAATTTCCCGGGGTTACAAAATTCCCGGGAAACGGGAAATTTTCAACAAATTTCCCGGGAATTCCCGGAAAATTCGAAATTTATCCAAAAAAAATTCTGATCCTGGTTCAGATTATTTTTTTTTGCTACAAAATTTTATAGAATAGCAATTATAAATAGTCAAAATAAGTTTGAAGATCAATGAATGCCTTGACTGCGTGTTAAAAAAATGCAACATCGAGAAAATATATATTTTTTCAAAAGCATCTTTAAATTCGTTCAAGTTATCAAAAAAACTCATTAGTTTTTTTTTTTGTTAAGAAGTAGGTGTTAATTTTAATAACAGTATGTGGAAGTGAGTTAAATGAATCCATGCCATAAAATTGCTTATAAATTTATAATAAATTACAAATAAGAAAATTGATACTTAAGTTGAAATGAGAAAAAAAAATAAGGCAAAAAATATGTTTTCCAGATCAAACCTTACTGGTTTGAGCATTGAAATTACCTTAAAAATCTGCTTTTTACTTGAAATACCATAAAAATTGAAATACCATAACAATTACAACCCAAAGTTTTAAAATATTTGTGGCGAGTTTTTGGAATATGTTTGCTTTTTTTCGGGCACCTTTTATACCTATAATACGAAGTAGTTTTTCAATGTTTTTTTTTTTTTAATGATTCAGCATAATGAATGTAAATTTTCAACTCTAAACTGATACTTATAAACAAATTAACCTATTAACCTTGTGGGGGCCTTCCCTATGACCAAACAAGCTATTTTGCGTCATTGGTTCACCCATACAAGCATTTTAAATGAGCGTAATATTCAATGTTTGGCCCTTTTAAAATGTTAGTCGTGATTTAAAAAAAAATATTTATTTCAAAAAGTTCTTAAAAATTCACAAATGTTTCATGTATTAACATTGAAAATCGGACCATTAGTTGCTGAGATATCGTCTTATAAAATGGTGGGTTGTTTTGGTGAGATTTAGAAAACTTCAATTTTCGTGTTTCTTTTTCTTAAAGCGGCTCTATCTCAGCAACCCGAGATCCAATCTTCAATGTCTCTTAGACAATTTTATAGCAAATTTTCTGAACTTTTCAAAAAAAAATATTTTTAGAAATGGTCACTTATGGTCACTATTTTTAAAATCGAAAAACTGGAACCCTTTATCAAAAAATCTGTAAAGCACTTTTCGATTGCAAATTCAATTTTGCATTAAAAAATAATATCAAATTTGTTTTTGCATGAAACTTCGATTTTTTCCAAAAATCACTATTTTTTAAAAATGCATAACTCTGCGGCAGATTTTTTGACCATGTTTCTCTATGGCTCAAGTTGCGGATTTTTGTCACCTAAACCATATCAAACAATCTCGAAAATCAAAAAATACGTATTTTGGGAAATTGAGTTTTATCAAAAAAAAAAGTTGATTAAAAAATCTGCAAAAAAAATTTCCGTGTACCTATTTTTTTCTCAAAAGTCCTCAACAATACCTACAACTTTGCCCAAGACACCAAATTGATCAGAAAATTCACTCAAAAGTTACAGTTGTTTGAATATTTACATACCATTTTTGTGTGGACAGCAGCCAAAATTGTATGGAGACTTGTATGGGTGAACCAATGACACAAAATAGCTCATTTGGTCATATGGAAGGCCCCAACAAAGTTTAATTCAAAACAAAAAATACAAAAAATAAAAATGGTCGAAATCGGCTCTAGTTCTTCATACACAACCCTCTTTTAGACATATAATGATACCAATTCAATTTTCATGCAATTTGGTAATGATAAACAAAAACGTTAAAAAACTCAACTTTAATCTGGGCGATATAACAACAATTTTCGTTCAAAAAGCTTACCAAAATTATAATTTAATTATTTTATTTTCATTCCATAATATCGTAATGTTCGAAAAAGATCCATTCTCAGTTATGAATGTTTCAGAAACTGATATCACCTAAAATAAAACTTGAAATAAAATTTCCAAAAAAAACTGATGGGTTTAATAAGAATAAAAAAATAAATTTTATAAAATAAAATTGAATTCTTTTGTTTTTTTTTTTTTTTTTTTTTTTGTAGGAAATTATAAATCATCATAAGTTAAGAAAATGTATACTTCCTCTTGAATTTCGGGAATTCCCGGGAAATTTACAAATTTAACTTTTCAAAGAAAGCTTAACCCTCTAAGGCCCACATTTTTATCGAAAATTTCTATTATTCCAGTGGTCATTTTAGGCGCCTTTACATCTTTTTTTATGTTTTCCTGTTTAATTTTTAATATTTTGATCTCCATTTATCCCGTTTAGTTTATGTTTGGTTCTAAAGTAGGTATTAGACTACGGCAAACAGATAAACTCGCTCGCTCAAAGTTATTTATTAATGTTTGTTTCTGGCATGTAAAAGTAATTTGGGGCCAAAAATTGCATTTTTGGCTTAAATGCTGCCATTTACACCAAAACTAATATTTCTTCAAATTTCTTTCGTCATTTTGTAGAGCATGAGTTGGGATACAATGTCGTTTCATTAGATTTTACCAAATTTTAGAATAAACCCAGAATCCAGAGCTGTCTCATTGTTCCCCTCTTTTTTCAGCCCATGGGTAACAATGAGACACTTTGATTTTTCTTCATTAAACTTTTCAAAATCTATTGAAATCTTTCAAAATATGAATTGGAAGTGATTTTTGACACATTTATTGAGTTTCAACATTCTTTAACCATAGATATAATGTTATTTATAATAAATAAAAGATATGTCAACTAATGTTTTAAGTAGGAAAAATTGCCTTTAAATGTCCAAGTCAAGCCATCTGCAATGATACAACACAAAAAGATGATGTTCAGCTAGAATAATATTGATTTTCGTAAAGTGTCTCATTGTTCCCCGTCTGCCAAGTGCGTCTACAATGAGACAGTTAAATAACTGTGGCGATCTCATATTATGGTCGAACGATTTAAAAGAAAGAAAATGCAAAAAAAAACTCAAAATAAAATGCTTATGAAAAAGTTAAAAAAAATATAATTGAAAGTTGAAAACCAGAAATGTCTCATTGATGACTACTCTACCTTAATATTACATCAGGAACTGGTGAGTTTTCCGCAGTTTCTGATGAATTTTCATTAGATTCACATTTTAGACTTTTTTTTGGTTGAATGAGGTATTATTCAACCAACCAAATTTTCAACCTTCCAAAATTACACTTTTTGTCTGATAACTTTTAAGCAAAAACCCTAAAAATATGATGCTATCTGGAAAGTTTTTCCAAATTTTATGAAGATCTTAGTTCCGAATATTGGCTGGCTTATTTTTTTCCTCCTATCATATTCTTTTGGCATTTTAGTATTTTTGCAGTCACTTTTTCATTGTTTTGCTTGTTTTTCACATTTTCTGCAATAAAATGATACCATTATAAATTTTGTTACGCAAGGCGTAAATGCATACACAGCAAAAAAAAGGTGTAAATTTGAAAGGTTTTCTATTATCTCCTTTATGATGGAATATTACCTGAATTTAGACTTACAAATTTGCATTACAACCAAAAAGTAGTAAATTTAAATTTGAGAAGTAAAATTACACATTTTTGCAAACATAAAAGATGTTCTTTTTACTGTGTAGTTTAGGACATTACAAAAAAAATGCAAACATACTGCCAAAGTTGACCCCTACAAAATAGATTTTTTTAAGCATTTGCAAAGTCACATAAGGCTGGTGCCCCTTATTTTTCGACGAGGTCGACTTTGAAAATATTTGCAACAGACTAAAACAACACAGTAAAAAATTGTGCAAATCTGAAGGTGTAATTTTGGATGGTTGAATGTTACCCCTTTTAAAGTGTAATTTTACCTCAATTTAGACTGAAAAAGTTACATTACCCCAGAAAAATGATAAAAAAACACACTTCAGAGGAAAAATTACACATTTTTCTAACATAAAAGATGCATCTCTTTAGAGGTGGGCAAAAAAAGAGCGAACCGCTAAAAGAGCCGGTTCACTGAAAAGAGCGAACGAACCATGGCTCACAAAAAAAGAACCGCGGTTCTTTTTCAAACTCCGGTCTTATAAAAGAACCAGCTCAAGATGAAATGATTTTTGTTATAAATATAAGTTGTTGAATTTCCAAAAAATGTAGTATTAAATTTGTTTTTGAGAATTGAAAATGCAATTACAAAAATTTCATTTCAGAGAAAATGAGAGTAAACTTTTCATTGTGCAACTTATTGTACATTAAAGTAATACCGGAATACAAATTTGAGCATTTCAAATAGCATTATTTGTCAAATATTACCAAAAATCTACTGAATATCTGAGAAATTTCGGAATAAAATAATCATTTTGTCCGATTAAACGTAAGCGTTTATAGACCTTATCTATTAAATCAGAATGTAGAGAAGAGTTCACATAATATTTTCTCCAAATAAAATATCAGCATTAATTTTTCAGAAATAAACGCAATTTTAAAATCAATAGCAATTTTTCCAGCATCCTAGATTTCAGTTTGGATGCCATTCAATTACTCGAATGCTTAGTTTTAGGCAGAAATCTTGACATAGAGACCACCAAGACCTATGGTTTTCAAGGGCATCTTCTCGTTTTCAGATTTATTTATTTTATTTATCAAATATGGCCGTTACAAACATTTCTCAAAGTTTATGTTACCCCTCCCCTTCGAAATCAGTTTAAAAAACCACAATATTATTTTTTTTCAAAAAAAACTTCCAAATTTCAGTGGAAATAGAAGTCTTATCAACTGAAAACAAATTAAAAAGCATTTTGGGATCGATCAAAAATATTTTGAATTTTTGTGAAATTCCGTTTGCACAGTAATGCGAATAGTTTTTTTCGGCTTAAAAAATAAGTTCATAAATACTTCGATATTTTAAAATCTAATGATTGTAATGCAACTAGGGATGTGTAAATGCATTTTCAAACTCTTGTTTCATTAAAATGTTTATACCATGGCTTGTTATTATTTTTTTTGCTACATTGGCCAGAGTTGAGGGACATAATAAACTTCAAAAAATATTTGGTACGGCCTAATTTATAAAAGTCCAATGTGAAATAACTTATAAAATCATACGATTCTTGAAAAACCCCATTTAATCCAAATTTTGAAAAAGAGCGAAAGAACCGTTCAAAAGAGCGGCTCTTTTTAAAGAGCGAACGAAAATGAGCGGCCCTTAAAAAAGAGCGGTTTTGCCCACCTCTACATCTCTTCCCAGATGTAATATTACCATTTTTTTTATTACTTTGAGGTCAAACTTTCTAATCAAGATTTTGTAAGATTCTTCTTGCCAATAAATATTGCTTTAAAAAAAATTATTAAAAATTGTTTTTTTGTGAAGTTATGTTATATTTTTGGAAACAATGTTTTTTTGTTTTTCCATATTTTTTGTGAAAATATCAAAATTTCAAAACAAATGTTCAGCAAAAATCCTAGTTAGTGTTTATTTGTTAAATTTTGTTGAGTTCAAGATGATTGTCAACGTGCATATTTAGTTTTTTTTTTTTTTGTTTTTGAAAATGACCTATAAGCTATTGTGTTTCATATGTTTATAGGACCTAATAAAAAAAAGTCTAGATATTTCTTTTAATGACTAAGAAAAATCAATTTGATCCGAATTTTGTACCATAAAGATAAAAAAAAAAACCTTTAAATCTTGCAACCTGTCCACAACCACTGATGTTGTGGCGCCATCATCGCCAACAGGAAATTGCGACAAATTCAATTACTGGACCCGATTATTACCGCGTCATTGTCAGCTGTTTTCTGTACATCGCATCCCTATTTTTTTTTTCTTTTTTGGTTTGCTTTCAATGCCTACTAGATGTTGGTCATTACATGATGATGGAACAACACGCGCGAGCTGATGATGATGGATGCTTTACCATCACCTAATAAACTGTCTCACTCACACACACATAATCAAAACTAACACCAGCAGCAGTGCCAGCCAGGGAAGGTATTTGCCGATGGGCCTCCAAAAAGCTTTTTAAATTTATTTTCTTCCAGTTAAGGAATTTACTATAATCATGTATGGAGCACTTATAGATATTTTACTAATGAACAACTTTGTAGAACATTGTTTTGCTCTAAACTGAATGCTGTTGACATTAGAGCGTAAACAAAAATCCCCTCACCATCGCGAGTGAGGGACGCCGATGGTGGCATTTTTAGACATTGTTTACGCTCTAGTGTCAACAGCATTCACTTTGGAACAAAACAATGTTCTACAAAATTGTCCGTTTGTTCAAAATCTACAATTGCTTCATACATCATTATAGTGAATTCTGTAACTGGAAGGAAATAAATCAAACGAGGGCTTCGCGATGGTTTTTTGCCATTTGCCTACCCTGGTGCCAGCAAACAATGAAAAATGTTACGCAATTAGCACGTCTTTAAAATTTGGTGTGTTTAAAACCATTCAACATTTTTTCTGCATTTACTTGTGGGAATATAATGGTTACAATAAAAAGAACCGAGCCGCTTTCGCGCCAAAAAGGTGTGAAATTGAAGAATTCTCAGTAGGCTGCTGCTGCGGTGGCGGTGACGGTGACTGACGGCTTTTTGACTTTTATTGTCGTCAGCGATTCAGAGAGGCGGCGTTTTGTTTTGACTGTCACGATGCCGTGCAACTCATCAGTCACTCTTTTTCGCTTTGTTTTGTTTTTGTTTTACTGAACAAGGTATTCGTGTGACGATGAGGTGTGTTTTGCGTAATTAGAGACGTTTATTAGGTTTTAGTGGTGCGAAAATGTGAGATCATAAAATCAGCTGAAGGGCGCTAATTGTCTTTTAATTCGTAAATTTAAGAAGGGTTCTTAAATTTGATACTTTTCTGATATTTTCATGTAACTTCATATCTACATTGTCGTGCTATCTTTGTCAAACGTCACTTTTTGACCTTCCAGAAAAACATGTTTTAATGTTTGACCTTGAATAAACAAAAACTAAATCACGAAATGTAAACAATAACAAACACGTTCTATAGAGCTATCTAAGCCCGATTTCACACACACTAGCGCACCATTTGTTTTGCTGGCCGGTACAAATTTTAACCTCACTTTTTTTCGTGTACGTACACGCAATACATGCGCACGTAGATAACTCTATTTGGCTGACCGTTCTGTGCAGTGTCACAAAGTTTGGTTAAATTTGGTTGTCGGAGTCCCGAGTAATAATTGAAAATGTTTACAGTAGTCAGGCATGTACGTGTGTCAAACTGCTTCGACTAAATTCCTTCTGACCAGTTGTCGCAGTTCACAGAAGAAAAAAAATACCGTATTTGTGAATTGTGTTCATGAATTTGAGAACCACGAAAGTATTTATTTATGAGTGTACACTATAACTGTGAATACACAGAAAAAAAATCATGGTAATATTTCATCTGGAAAGGGGTACATCTTCTAAGTCAGAAAAAATGTGTAATTTTACCTCTGAAAATGTGTAATTTTAACACTATTCTGGTGTAATGGCACATGTTCATTCTAAATTGAGGTAAAATTACATCATAAAAGAGGTAATATTTAACCTTCTAAAATTACACCTTCCAAATTTACACTTTTTTTTGCTGCGTATATTCCTTCGTGGTTCTTCAATTCATGAACACAATTCACGATTTAGAGAATTGACTTTTATCCGTGTTGCAGCCATGTCAAGATAACACGACAAGATTGAAACTTCTTTCACATGAAGAGTGGCAACAATGCACGGAGTATTTTTTTCGATTATTTTTGAATATTTCAGGAATGAAATCTAATTTAGGGTTGTCTATGAAGGTCAAAAGGTGGGGCATTCAGAGCTGCATCAAATGGCGTTCTTTACAAAATTTGACCCAAAATACCCGTGCGACAGGATAACAAGATTTGGCAGCTGTCCAAGTGAAAAGGTACGTAAATATTGCAAAATCTGTTTATGTATGTATGTATGTATGTATGTATTTGAACCCCCGCCTTGGCAGGACTTGGCCATGACCACAGTATATTTCAACTGAGACGGTTCGGTTAGTAACCACCATATATCTCAAGAACCTTTGAAGCGAATACCTTTCTCTGGCTAACGATTTCTTCTGAAATTGTACGGACAAAGATCGGTAATGCAGATGACTCGGGCCAGGCAATCCACGACTCCCTCGTCCATTTCATGAGTATATGAGATGGCCCTGGGCTGTTTTGAGACGGTGTTAGTAGTTATATAATGGATTGATATGTTATACCTTGTGACATTATTTCGCCACTACGGATCAATTCAGTTCTAGAGCATTAACTCCATGATGGCCGACTGGTTAACGTCCCAGACCATCAATCCAAAGGGTATGAGTTCGAATCCCACCCACCTAAAGGTTTTTTGTTCATATTTAAAGTTCACTTCCTGATTCCAAACTTCAAGGGAACCGACCGGGATTTGATCCCTGAACCTTCTGCATTCGAGGCAGAAGCCGCAACCATTAAGCCACGGAGCCGGTTTAAATATTCCAAAATCTGTTTAAGGCCATTTCTGATCGATTTGATGTCTTTGGCAAAATTATAGGCATCGATTGGAACTATTCATAAATTTTACGATTTCTTCGATTTTTTTAAATGTTTGAATCAAGACTAGTATTTTAAAAGGGAAAAATATTCAATATTACTCGCTATATTGTAAATTTTCTAAATAGTTACAGCTATTAACCTTCCTACGGTATTGGGGTCCTTTTCGGCCTTTTTGAAAATTAAATTTGCCATAACTTTTGCTATATACATGCTAGAGCCTTGAAATTTTCTGACATTAAATTTATAGTATAAATACACATTTCACAAAACAAATAAACCTCGGACGACCCCTAGGGGAGCGTCCATAAAAAAAGTTACTTTAAAGGTATTGGGGTCCTTTTCGACCCCAAACTTTAAAAAATCGGCAAAAATCCATTTTTTGACCGATTCCGGTTTTTTTGGTCACAAATGAAAGCTTAGAACGTCCCCTTTCCGAAACCGACCTGGAAAACCGGATTTGGTCACTGTGGTCACCGGGAATCGGCTACAACCGAAAAAAGGCCTTTTTGAGACCCCAACTTTGACGACCTGTATCTCCGGTAAATTTGAACCAATCAGGATGCTCCGGGTTGCATTCGACAGGTATATACCTGTACTTTAACCACAAATATTAATATCAGGGCCAGGTGACCTACCGGTTCCGGAAATCCGGAACATCCGAAAAGTTCATAATTTACTGTTTTTAACTTATATGTGATACCAATACTCTCATGATAGTTGAAACTGATCCATAAAACTTACTAAAAACACAATACACGATTTCCAGAACCACTCTGGAGTGTTAGTGGCCACTTCCGGGTAACCTGGAACCGGTTCCCGGGTACCCGATGAACGGCCAATTTGATTTTTTGTTGAAAACCCATCATGTTGCATATCAAACTTCATGAAATTGAAAGATATGTCCATCTTTGATAATGCCGTTAATCGCTGAGCCATCCTGGCCAATCTGGAACCGGTTACCGGTGGCCCCTTGGGGACACTCCCGGAATATGAGAGAAACCCTATCATCCGACATATCAAACTTCATGAAATTGAAAGATATGTCAATCTTTGATAATGCCGTTAATCGCTGAGCCATCCTGGCCAATCTGGAACCGGTTACCGGTGGCCCCTTGGGGACACTCCCGTAATATGAGAGAAACCCTATCATCCGACGTATAAAACTTCATGAAATTGAAAGATATGTCATGCCGTTGTTCGTTGATCCATTGTGACCAATCTGGAACCGGTTACCGGTGGCCCCTTGGGGACACTCCCGGAATATGAGAGAAACCCTATCATCCGACATATCGGACTGAGCAAACGACCTAACCTTTAGGTTAGTCCGTGGCCAACATTTACTTCCCTTCCGACGGAAGGCGTGATCAGACAAATCTCGTCTCGAAAAACGCCACCGGGACCGTCTGGGATCGAACCCAGGGCGACTGGGTGAGAGGCAATCACGCTTATTCCTACACCACGGTTCCCGGTTACCGTTGGTTGACATATCATTCAATTTCATGAAGTTTGATGCGTCGGATGATAGGGTTTCTCTCATATTCCTGGAATGTCCCCAAGGCTCCACCGGGAACCAGTTCCAAAATTCCCAGAATGGATCAGCGAATAACGGCATGACCGTAGATTGACATATTTTTCAATTTCATAAAGTTTGATATGTCGGAAGATAGGGTTTCTCTCATATTCCAGAAGTGTCCCCAAGAGGCCACCAGTAACTGGTTCCAAATTGGCCAGGATAGGTCAGCGAACATTGACATAACCGTAGATTGACATATCTTTCAATTTCATGAATTTTCATATGTCGGATGATAGGGTTTATCTCATATTCCGAGAGTGTTCCCAAGGGGCCATCGGTAACCGGTTCTTAATTGGCCTGAATGGGTCAACGAACAACGGCATGACCATAGATTGAAATATCTTTCAATTTCATGAAGTTTGATATGTCGGATGATAGGGATTCTCTCATATTGCGGAAGTGTCCCCAAGGGGCCACCGGTAACCGGTTCCAGATTGGTCACAATGGGTCAACGAACAACGGCATGACATATCTTTCAATTTCATGATGTTTGATACGTCGGATGATAGGGTTTCTCTCATATTCCGGGAGTGTACCCAAGGGGCCACCGGTAACCGGTTCCAGATTGGTCACAATGGGTCAACGAACAACGGCATGACCGTAGATTGACATATATTTCAATTTCATGAAGTTTGATACGTCGGATGATAGGGTTTCTCTCATATTCCGGGAGTGTCCCCAAGGGGCCACCGGTAACCGGTTCCAGATTGGTCACTATGGGTCAACGAACAACGGCATGACCGTATATTGACATATCTTTCAATTTCATGATGTTTGATACGTCGGATGATAGGGTTTCTCTCATATTCCGGAAGTGTCCCCAAGGGGCCACCGGTAACCGGTTCCAGATTGGTCACAATGGGTCAACGAACAACGGCATGACCGTAGATTGACATATCTTTCAATTTCATGAAGTTTAATATGTCGGATGATAGGGTTTCTCTCATATTCCGGGAGTGTCCCCAAGGGGCCACCGGTAACCGGTTCCAGATTGGTCACAATGGGTCAACGAACAACGGCATGACCGTAGATTGACATATCATTCAATTTCATGAAGTTTGATACGTCGGATGATAGGGTTTCTCTCATATTCCGGGAGTGTCCCCAAGGGACCACCGGTAACCGGTTCCAGATTGGTCACAATGGGTCAACAAACAACGGCATGACCGTAGATTGACATATCTTTCAATTTCATGAAGTTTGATATGTCGGATGATAGGGTTTCTCTCATATTCCGGGAGTGTCCCCAAGGGGCCACCGGTAACCGGTTCCAGATTGGCCTTGATGGCTCAGCGATTAACGGCATTATCAAAGATGGACATATCTTTCAATTTCATGAAGTTTGATATGCAACATGATGGGTTTTCAACAAAAAATCAAATTGGCCGTTCATCGGGTACCCGGGAACCGGTTCCAGGTTACCCGGAAGTGGCCACTAACACTCCAGAGTGGTTCTGGAAATCGTGTATTGTGTTTTTAGTAAGTTTTATGGATCAATTTCAACTATCATGAGAGTATTGGTATCACATATACGTGAAAAACTGTAAATTATGAACTTTTCGGATGTTCCGGATTTCCGGAACCGGTAGGTCACCTGGCCCTGATATTAATATTTGTGGTCAAAGTACACGTATACACCTGTCGAATGCAACCCGGAGCATCCTGATTGGTTGAAATTTACTGGAGATACACTGCCGTTCTACGCATAATTGTCCCATGTCAGTTTTGGACGATTTTGACTTTATGACATTTTTAAGTTTAGTTTGATGTATACTTTAAGAAAAACACATAAAATCTGGTACTTTGTTCGGAAACTCATTGAAAACAACACCAAGTCTGTTTGTCCCATCGTTAAACTTCTACGCATAAATGTCCCATCAAGTATTTTCTTATACGGAATCATTAGTTTTATGTAGCATTATGCCGTGTTTACCTGTTGTTTAGCAAGAGGATCACAAATAAGAGTGATACACTGCTAACTGGGGCAATTAGGGACACATAGGGCGAATAGGAACCCACGGGACAATTATGCGTAGAAACACAGAAATCGATCGAAAAATTTCAATCGCGTTTTTCTCAGTTGCACTTTTTTGAACATGGGACAATTATGCGTAGAACGGCAGTACAGGTCGTTAAAGTTGGGGTCTCAAAAAGGCCTTTTTCCGGTTTTAGCCGATACCCAGTAGCCACAGTGACCAAATCCGGTTTTCCAGGTCGGTATCGGAAAGGGGACGTTCTAAGCTTTCATTTGTGACCAAAAAAACCGGAATCGGTCAAAAAATGGATTTTTGCCGATTTTTTAAAGTTTGGGGTCGAAAAGGATCCCAATACCTTATGTGTGATTTTTTTTTAATACCAAGGGAAGGTTAAAATTCTTATGCGCCTTCTTCAAATATTGCTTCAGAATTTCATTAAAAATAATTGCGGTAAAAAATTAAGTACTTTTTCAAAACTTTTTTTCATTTGAAAAATTTATTTTAAAAAAATAACAAAATTTAATTTATCAGACTCTGATTTCTGAATTTTCCAAAATTTTGAGTAAACTCAGTTGATGTAAACTTGAAATTCGCCGTAAACAGTCGAAACTCACGTAAAATACTGTTTTACGTATAATTTGTTGCAATTTTACATTAAATTGCATTTGAATTTAAATGTTAAATGACGTGTAAAGGTATTACAGCATTTATGATGTAATATTTTTGGGTGTGTACACGGTCGGTCAAATCCGATGGTAAAATCGCATGCAAAAGCATGCACATCACCTTCGTTAAAAAAGACACTTAATATTACACGCTGCATGTACAAGTCTTGTAAAAAAAAAAAAAAAAGTTGCAACCGACCAGATTCAAACCCAGCACCAACAGTACGGACTGGCGCCTTAGCCCGCTCTGCCATCAGACCGATGAGGAATGGAAAGGATAAATGCATACATGAGTTTGACATTTCGGACAAGTAGGTTTCCCATACTAATGGGCCACATATTTCAGGGTGTAATATTACATATAATTTCATAAAATAATGCAACATTAACTTTACACCCAGGCCTTTTACACGCAGCTGGATTACTACTTTTTTGCTTTAAATTTAAATCCCTTTTGAGCACAAATTTTAACTGTGGAAAAAAATCGAAAATATGTTATGTATCTTTTATTTTAGTAAAATTGTCCAAAAATGTAAACAATGAATGCTTAAAAGTATTAAAAAAAGTGTAACTAAAAAAGTACAAGCCATAAAATTGGAATATTTCCCCTACTAATTTGCTAAAATTTAAAATATGTCTTTTTTCCATTTTTAATCAAAATGACAAACGGTTAAAAATACCCATTTGCTCAACCCACATTCTTCACCCAGTTGATGAAACGCATCACGGGACAAAACGCAAGTCAGTCACGTCGGGTAAAACAATCGATAAGAGTCTTAACAACGTTGCAAAACTAGCTGATGATAAGACAGCCCGAACTCCGGTGTCGTTATCAGACCGATAAGAACACATGTGTGAGCACTGTTCGACGATGCAATCGATTTCCGATCACTTCGACAAAGTCACTCGATAAACGTGGACCAGTTCATTGTCTTTTTTTGTAGGTCGCAAGACCTTATCAATCTGAATATTGGTGTCTTTCTCGGTCTCAACAATGAAGCAATCATTCAGTAAAAAAGAAGAATGACCTTCCCGGGGTTTTTCCACCCCTTTTTATTGATGAAACGTTGGAGACACGTTCTAAGAACACTCAGAATTATGCAAATTACATGGAATCATGTGGCAAGCCTCTCTGAAAACTTGAGAAGCCGACAGAGACTTCCTCTCTCACGCGACTAAATTTAAATATCAAACCGGCTTCCGAACCCCAGACGACGCGACCGCCAAACGCTAGTCGACCCTCCTAATGTGCTGGCGGAACATTTTAAAAGGGCTTTGTAGAATTTTACGCAATTTCAACGGAAAAAGTGGAACAACACAAAAATGTAAATTTACATAATTGTTCATGTAAAATTACATAATTTTTCTAGTAAAATCTGTCCACGTTTTCGGATGTAAAATAACCATTATTTTTTTACGGTGTGATTTCAACCCTTTTTCAAACGTTCCTCTCGATTTAGACAATCTTTTTTAATGAATTCTTTACGATACAAAAAACCAACCCTCCTAAGGCGAAAAAGGATGCACGGTCTCACCTTAATATTGTTTCCACCTTGGTTGCAAAAAAGCACACACCTCTCGCAGCAAACCAGTTTTCGCTATGGCAACGCGATGTCTTTTCGCCGCCGACTTGGATTTGGCCACAGGCAAACAAGTTTGCCCCTGTGTGCAAACTCCGGGTCAATCTCCGCGGGGGTCTCGTCGCGTTCCACGTGGTCGCAGTTACACGCCTTTTTTCACTCTCTTTCTCTATTGTGTTGTATGTTGCAAACACAACAAAACGATACAAATCGCTGCTGCTTCTTTCGCTTCCTTTTTCACTTTCGGAAGTTTTGTTTTCTTCTCTACACGCAACAACAACCAAATTGGAAAATTACACCTGGTTGTAACGCGTACACTACACTTTGCGTTACACGCAACGATACACGGAAAATTACATGCAATTTTTTTTTCTCTCTCTCCCGAGTGCACTTTTAATACTCCATTTTTGTATTCACAAACACCTTTTTAAGCGCTCTTATTACTTCACCACCAAGTTGGCACCAAACTCGCAAAACAATCACCTGGGCGCACAGTAGGCTGCTGTGAGGTACCGGCACACCTTTACGTGCAATGCAGCACGTGCATGGCCAACTACCTCCAACCCAGCTGCGGAGCTGGAGTTTTGCTGGTTTTCACGTCGATGTTGTGTACAAGTTGGTTGTGCAAATTCAATTGATTACTTTTTGGCTGGAAATAAGATAAAGCAAGAAAAAAATCAATGTTAGTATTATTGGTGATTTGATGAATTTAAATAATCTTAAATTAGACTTAAAATGTACACAGATGGGATATAATCACCGAATCCCAATAAAAAAAAGTTTTATTTTGATACCACTTTTTCATTGTAATTTTACCTAATTTTTCGTGGAGTATGTAAAATTAAACATAAAAAGATGTAAATGTACAAATTTGAAGTAACATTGCACTTTTTATTCGGACTCAAAATATGTCAACATTTTTTGGATGTAATTGGAGACTAGTTAAAGACACCCCAATGTCAACAACAAGAGCTATGATGTAACGTTCCATGATTATTTTTTTTTTACTGGGTGGTTTCACAAAACTGCAATGTAATTTCATCTAAGAAAATGTGTAGTATTACACATTTGTGGATTTTTAGTTTCCATTGAGGTAATATTACACCATCCAAATTTACACTTTTTATCACGGCACAAGCAACATTTT
Organism: Culex quinquefasciatus; assembly: GCF_015732765.1. Classification (NCBI taxonomy): domain Eukaryota; kingdom Metazoa; phylum Arthropoda; class Insecta; order Diptera; family Culicidae; genus Culex; species Culex quinquefasciatus. Next base: position 29,259,163 of record NC_051862.1, on the reverse strand, counting down.
TAAACAAATCAAAAATATCTTTAAATCAATTCTTGAGCACATATTTTTATTGATTTGGTTGTTTTAATAAAATAATCTTTTTGGATTTAAGCTATTTGGTAAAAAAAAGCTCTACTCCAAAGGGTCAGTCGTGTACCACGTAGACACAATTTATTTAAAAATTTACCAGCATTTTTATTCCGACATGATTATTCAGAAAACTTTCAGTATCTAAATAAGATTATAAGATAAATAAATAAGGATGTTTTTTGTTTAGAATGATAACATGTCATTATCTATTTTGACGACTTTTTGATATTTTTACGATCTTTACAATTTAAAAATTTAACCACAAAAAGTATAACAAAATGTAAAGGAAGTTTCAAAAAAAAATTCGAATCTTCGGTCACAAATTTCAATCTCTTCAAAAGCTTAAAAACTAAGCGTTTTATCACATACACAGAAAAAAATATGTAAATTAACACAGCACGTAATTACTGTTTCTTATGTAAACTCACTCAATGTAATGTTGAAATACAGTGAACTCTCTCGTTGTCGATATTGAAGGGACCGTCGGGAGAAAGAGAGAGAGTTATCAAATTATAGAACGCAAAATCAAAGCAATTTTCTTGAAGGGACTGAAAATTTTATTGACAGCTGGAGCAATATTGATATTGAGAAGATCGACAGCCAGAGAGTCCACTGTATGATGTAAAGAGTAAAAAGTCATGGAAATCACTCCAATGTAAATCTAAATCTAATGTAAATCATGAATCTAATGGAAACGTTGAGCATCGAAACTCAAATCTGATGAATTTCTACCCGTGTTCGGCTTTCTGTAAATTCCTATTTAATGTAAATCATATATCCAATGTATTTCTGCCAAACGTTGACTTCAAAACTACCCGAACTAAAAATAGAAATATTTGGTTCTCTTTCTATCGCTCTCATACTTCGCTGGCCCACTGCCTGAGCCTCACCCTGAACAAGTTGATGCTTTAGCCGCTCGTTTATAAAATGCGAAGATGGCTCAGTCGGCAGCGGGTAGCAGCAGTAATACTGAACATTCTACCCGTCGTCCGTTCGAATCCAGGCCAGCGTTATTCCACTTGGCCGTCGACGAGAAAGCGTCACCTACCTGTGAAACAACTTTTTAAAATCATAATTTCCTTTTGCTGCCCGCTTCACTCATTTTAAAATAGAACATAGCCCACACCCTTTTCCTACTGCAATCCAAGTCGAGCTTCTCATTCCCATTGGCCAATCAGAATTAGTTGATTTGAACTAATGTTAATTTCAAAACTAATGTAAATTCCAAAACTAATATAAATTTTCAAAACTAATGTAAATTTCCAATAAATCAAATGTAAATTTCCAATGAACCTAATGTTAATATACATCATTTATCATGATACTTTTTGGTACATGATAAATAATGTAAATTTACAGAAATATTTTTTTCTGTGTATACTTATTAGTTAACAATCGATAGTCCAGCTTATTTCAAATTTTTGGAAGGAATTATACTTTGGTCCCTTGCATTTTTGAGAGAAGCTAAATCCAGCTAAAAGCAATTTAAGTTGAAAACAAAAATACACAGCAAAAAATCCGATTGTAAAAAAAGTTGCAACCGACCAGATTCAAACCCAGCACCATCACTAAGGACTGGCGCCTTAGCCCGCTCGGCCATCAGACAGATGAAGAGTGGAAAGGATAAACGCATATATTAGCTTGAAATTCCGGCCAAGTAGGTTTCCCATACTGACAGGCTACACTTTTCAGGGAGTATTATACTAATAATAATATATAGAATTTCATAAAATAATTCAAAATTTATTTTACACCCAGGCCTTTTACACGCAGCTGGATTACTACTTTTTTGCTGTGTAAGTAAAAAAAAACTAGAGTATTGTTAAGGTTCTATAAACGTTTGAAACAAAATAGCTTATAAAAAGGACCTTCGAAAAAACTCAAGAATTGCTCTTATTTTAATGAAAACAGCAGGTTTCAAATTGAAGATCATTTCGTCACTCACATAACCTCTACCTGAGGTTACCCAAACAACAGAATTTTCTGATGCCATGAAAAATAAAAAAAATATTATTATTGATTTGAAGGCCCTGTTCGAATGTAAATCTTCAAATCATTATTGAAACTTTCTACAACACAGTTAAAAAAGTTTAATTTAAGAAGGTTGAAATTTTGACTTGAATTTTTAACACATATTTTTCATAATAGTGTATAGAAACTTAAAATCAATTTTTCAAAAGAGTAGTTTTCTAAGATTTTGCATTTTTTTGCGATTTTTAAATTTTTTGGTCGTTTTAATAAAAATAATATCATATTTTTCAAAATAAAGCTTGCAAAATTGTAAAACTAGAAAATTTCTTAATTGCACATTTAAGACACAATTATATATTTTTTGAAATATTTTTCTTGAAAAGATCAGAAAATTTCGCAAAATATTCAATTATTATTATTTAAAATCGGAAAAATAGTTTCCGCGATACCACAAGTTGAAAATTACAATTTTGGGGGGCTGTATCAAAGAAACTAAATTCCCTGGTTTCAAAAATCCAGAGAGAAAATGAAATTAATTTGTTATAGCTTTTGAACTATAAATAACCTATAAATAACCCAATAATAGTAAATTAAATTTTGTTTGAAAAAATATTCCTAATATTTTTTTTTTGTCTAAAAAAAAACATTTTTTTTGTAACTCAAATCATAGGCTCAAATATGTATTTTTTAGTACCCTGAAACATAGAAAATAAAATCGAAAATTCAGCAATACGGATTTTGGGAATTAAACTTTTTTAGTCATAAAAAGTTTAAAATGTGATTTTTTTCCGTGAACCTATTTTTTCCTGAAAAGTCCTAATCATAACTTAAAACTTGTATGAAAAAACTCATGATGCTAAATGACTTTTTCTACATAGGAAATGCATTAACAAAGTTTTATATAAATCAAAAATACAATAAGTCGATTTGCAAAACAGTAAAATTTTCTTTACTGCACTCAGAAAATAAGACATATTTGAATCAACAAAACGTTTTAATGATATGAAAATCAAGATTTTTGTTGAATCAACGCTAAACGTCAAAGCAACTTTTTCAAAACAACAAAAGATTTTTGTAGAATTGAGAAAATCAAGGTTTGTTTCAACGCAAAATCGGCGTTGATTATATTCAACAAAAGTTTTGTTGAATCAAACCTCGTACAGGCTGATTCAACAAAAAAATGTCTGCGTTTGTAAACAAAAAAAAATTCAGCTAACTGATAATGAATTTAAAAAAAAAGACGACGTCATGAAAATCATTGAAAATCGCATCATAAAAATTTAAAATTTCAAATTTTGCAAATATGGTCGACACACTTATTGGTTTAAGTGAACTCTAGTTTCACATTATAATTTATTTTCAACCCAACCAATCAATTACTGCAACCTTTCACATAGGGGAGATGGGGGTAAGACGGCCACCCTAAGGGAGAAGTCTAATGAAATTTACACAACAGATTATTTTGATCTCAAATTACGTACATATTGTTCTACTACTAGTCCATTATAGAAATGACATAAATTAGTTAGTCTAAAAACCAATTTTCAATACTTTTCAGGAATTTTAAAAAAATAATTGAAATCGTATATATATGAAATACGCGGGTAAGACGGCCACCCATGTGGGGTAAGACGGCCAGTGCTATAAATTAACTTAATAACTTTGCTAAATCCACCCAAATTCCTACAAGGTTGGTTGAACAGACTTCTCTGAACATCATAACTATTTTGGTTGAAAAAATCAGGTTTCAAATGTGAAGAAAAATGCTGTTTAAAAATTTTCATATTTTGGCTCAGTGAATTTCATATTATTGCGACCACATTTTATGAAAAACTGTAAATTTTTACTACAAAACAAACACAATTTGATGCAAAATAATTAGTTAGTGTATTTTGATTAGAATAAGTAAATCAAAATTATGTAAACAATATTAAATTAGCGATTTTTATGAAAAGTTTGATAGGATTTCATACTATTCAATGAGTTTTGCTATATCACAGTAAAGAATGTTGTCGAAACGGTAGTTAACAGCATTTTGATTAAAAATGGATAGTTTTATTGAAAATGCTTTTCCTTATCTACAAATATGTCATAATAGTCAAAAACCGTCAAAAATATAACCTATATCTATTAAAATCTACAAATTACGGGTGGCCGTCTTACCCCCGGAGGAGGTGGCCGTCTTGCCCCCAAATAAATTATTTTTTTAAACAATTTTTGTAAATAGCTCATCGCATTTTCTAAACTTTTTCGAGAGACATAATCTAGGGAAAACTTCAATTTAACATGAAAAAATATTTGAAGACAGGAAAACATATTGTTATCTAACAAAAATTCCTAAGTTGTAATTCATGAAAATTACATCCAGTTTCAAGTTCAAAAATTATTTGTTTATTTTGAGCTATTTTTATACTATTTCAAACAATATTTTTGGCAAAGGTGACTCCATATGCATTATTTAGCATGAGGAACAGTATTGCTAAACATTTTAGTAATATTCATTAGTATACTTAGTAAAACAGTGGGGTGGCCGTCTTACCCCGCCTGGCCGTCTTACCCCCGGCTCCCCTACCAGAAAATGCTCCAATTTAAACCAGCGAGAAACCCATTCTCCGCAACGAAACCGATTGTTAGAGTGTCGATGCCATGAAATTTCATACCCCAACAACATAACAGAAAAAAAACATTCAACAACAACAAGCGATTGGAATGTTTTCAACGACTTTGGCGGCGATTGGCATTGGCCCCCACCAACGCGACGCGATTTCAATTGGGGGGCTTGGAAAAGTCGCTCAACGAAGGCATCAATTACCAAAGAAGGTAGTTTACAGCAGCACTAACTTAGGTTGAGCCCAATAATAATACTTAAGGGGGGTAGTTAAGCTCTCGACATCCGCATTATTGTGGTAAAACTTATTATAGTTAAGGCATTTGGTTCACATTACCATTGTAATGCAATTGGTGGTTGGTTAAAATATTGGTAAAATTTATCCTTGTTAAAATGCAGCCATTTAAAGGTAGTAAACATATATTTAATTTTTGTTATTTTTGTTGTTGTGTTGTTCGGAGCAATAATTGATAGGTTTAAACACGTTTGAAACAATTTTAAAAAAAATATCTAAAACTGTAACTCACCTTAAATCACGCGTTTGCCCTTAATTCCTCATAGAAAAATCTGGTTCGTTACAAAAAAAAAAGAATTCGTTTCGCAGCTTACAGTAAACTTTTGTTTTGCCTCTTCTCACATCCACTCTGTTGTCGACAACATTTTTTTAACAAATTATACCGTTTCTGGTGTTGTTGTTTTCGGCGTGTTTCACCATTCCAAACAAATCCCTCTACCTTTGCCCAGAGGAGATGAAGCAAAAAAAAAACGTTACTTCATCACGTTTGTTTACACGCTAAACATTTTTTCGTTCACGTAACTAAACAAATTTTAAAGAGGGTAAAGCTGCAAACGACCTGTTGACGATCGCAGAACACCATGCCGGAATTCAGCGTGCAACGGTGTAGTACACGCTACCACGAACCTCTGCACATTTCTTCACGCTTGACGAGTGAATGTCCAGCAGCAAAGGTCGCACGTAGCTGTCAAGCGAGACAGCATGTCAAGGGTAACCTGCCGCTGACGCCACCGGATGCTGCCGAACTTGCCACAGCCAAGACCCGGTGCACTGGGGCAGATCTCTCTAGTTACAAACACGGATCAACCGACCGCGGAGCAACCACGACGAATCCTCCTGCTCCTCCTCCGCCCCCAACACCAGCAGGCGTTGAAGCAAACGACAACAAAGCGATACAAGTAGCAAAACAACAACAACAAAAAGAACCGGTCTGTCAACGCAGACGAAGCACGCGGCGCAAACACACGGACAGACAACACGAACGAACACACACACACGGACGCACAACTACATTGAAGGGGCACGAAATACGGTCCGTACGGCGTGGAATCTCATTCACGACTGAAGCGCACGCGAAACGAAGTTGGACAGCTGTGCCCGCCGTCGGAGTAGACTGCGCCAGAGGAAAACAAGCCAAGCGGTTTCGGGTTGGTGAGTTATGGCCTATCTACAATCACTTAGCTTAGAATAGTTAAGTAAAGTAAAACTTAGAAAATGTACACAACTTACGGCCGTCATCCACAATCAACTTAGAAAATTTGCTGGGCTGATATACGTTGCTATGCAGTTGTTTGTTTACCTTTGATATGGAAACGTCAACTTACCGTAGATTTTGAAATTTTCAAAACCATACGTCAAGTTTCTAATTTTATTCCTTTTCATTGTAGAAGATCAGATTCATTTCCATTGATTCAAACTCCTAAGCTAAGTGAAATTTTCTAAGTTAAGTGATTGTAGATAGGCCATTACGCGGGCGGAACTCCGGGTTACTGCGATGCAGTTGAGTGGTTGAGGACACCCGGCGAAGGAGGAGAACCACGTGTGGTACAGGTGAGCTTTGCCGTTGGAAGTAAACAACACGTTTGGAGAACAAATCTTGGATAAATTTTCAATAATTCTACCTATCAGTCCTAGTGAAACAAATCGAGCCAAATTTGCTCGAGTTCAGGTTAAGTTGGCTCGATTTTGTATGGTTTGACGTTTGCGGAGGGTGCTGAAAAACGTCAACAAACTTGGTCCCAGTAACGAAATATTCTAGCAACCAGAATCCTACTAGAACGGTGGAACATTTCTGCTAGAATTGGGTACTAAAGCCCTATGTCAATTTTTATGTACAACGGTAAAAAACACGATTAAAAACCATTTCTGGTCACTTTTTTTCATTTTAATGCAAAAAAAAAAATTGACAAGACAACATTTTTTCGATGGATCAACTATGGTCCCCTTGGAACGAGCTGTCAAGTAGGAGCTTTTCTGTCAAGAAGGACCGCGAGGATAATTTTTCAAAATTGATTTAAAAATCCATTTTAAACTCTTTGTGGCCGTACAAAGGGTCATTGTACTCAGAAAAATAAGCTTTATCGCTTTAAACAATAATATCAGCAATCTAAGCTTCATTTTAGGACCCAATTCTGTAAGAATATCCAGCTTTGTAAGAACTCTGCTAGAATTCTTCTAGAAATTCTTGACTGGGGTGCATTGGACAATACACGGTTAAAAAAAATCATGGTAATCATAGGAAATGTGTCATAATAAATCTATTTTTTTTTCTTTGTGATATTTCGTCGGGGAATGTTGAAAGTTGTATTGTCAGAAAAAATGTGTACGCAGGATTACATCTTTTGATATGTAATTTTACATATTCATCATAAATTGAGATAAAATTACATTTCTAGAGCAAATTTTTTAAATTTTCAAACCTATGAGTCATGGGTTTCCTTTGCAGATAGAACCTTTTCAATATTTAATCTAGATTTGAAAAAATTATCGTAAAATTTAAACTCTGCGATTTTGCTGAACATGTTTACTTAGAAAAAATTGAAAAAATGAGAAATTGCAATATTAAAAAAATGGAAAAAAAACAAATAATCAGTTTTATTTTGCATTTCCGTCTCCCCATCATCTAACCACCATTCAAAAATTCTATGCAAATATTCTAAAGTTTTATTTTAAAAGGTCCTATAAGCAAAGGGAATCTCTTAGCTTATAGAACCTTCTAAAAAAACTCTGGATTAACAAATCAGTACCATGACAAAAAATATGTTGATTGATTCAGTGTTTCCGGCAAATTTGTAGGGAGTTCGAGTAAAATTGTTTATCCCGAACAGACGGTAATAACTTGAGCATAACAATTTTTGATATTTGAAAATACTAGGTCAATAACATTTTATGTTATTTATAACAAGATTTGTTATTCGTCGTTATGATTTTTTTTTTTTGTTATTTGATTGTAATTGTAATAAGGCCGTTGCAAATATTTTTCAAAATTTATGTCCCCCCCTTTCAAAATTGTTCCGAAAATCAGGGGGCATAAACAATATTTTTTCAAAAATCTTCAAAATTTTTATGAAAATAGAAGTCAAATAAACTTAAAACAATCTAAACACATTTTTCTGCATTTATAATCATACTTAACATGGGGCTGGATTAAAAGTATTTTGAATTTTTATGAAATTTTAATGCACAGCACCGCAAAAACTTTTTTCTTGCAAAAAAAAATCGTCATTACTTAGGTATTTTGGAAACTAATGATTGCAAAACAACTGGGCAGGTGTAAAATGCATTTTTGAACACTTTGTTCATTCAAATATTGAAACCATGGCTCGTAAATTCAATGTTTAAACTTTTTTATATTTTTTTCTGGCATAACAAAAAATGTTACACCCCAGTTGTTTTGGCTTTCAACCAATATCAGACCAATAACAAATTTTGTTATGATAACATAAACTGTTATCAAACTCTTATGTTAAAAATTGTTTTTTTCAAGAAGATTCCATAACACTTTCTGTTATTTTAACAGAAATTGTTATTCAAATGGCATGCATGTTGTTATTACTGTCTACCCGGGTACACTCAGAAAAAAAATCATTTAATTTTTAAACACAATTGTTTTTATTTATGAAAAAAAAATAATATTTTTCAACTTTTATTTTGATAATAAAATGAAGTAAAAGCAGAATTTCTGATTTATGGAGCTGAAAACTATCAATTAAAAATTATGATAAGGAGAGAATAAATATCGCAGAATTTCTTAGTCTGGTAACTTTTCCTACACTGGAATTGGAATAACTTTCCAGAAATTTGATAAAATAGTATACCAAAATAAACTCGTTTCAGAAAATTTATACTTGATACTATTCCCAACAAAGTTATTGTTATAAGGAGATATTAGACTATGACAAACGAACAATCAAACAAATTTGCACTTTTTGACATTTTGCATGCATTGTTTGTTTACCTGCATTTGTTTGCTTAAACGTCAGATTGCATACATTTTGCTTTGTTTTTTTTTTTGTTACAGGATTTAAAATATTTACAGATGTTAGCTGTTTTTTTTTTAGAAAATGTGAAAAAAAATTATGAAGGTAACAACTTTTTTCTAAATATCTGTTTTTGGCTATCGTTGCTTGAAAAATAAAAGAGTTTAATTTTTATTCCTGATCGTTGAATACAACTTTGCTTTAAACACCGAATTGATCGGAAAATCCCTACCTGAGTTACAGATTTAAGAAAAGTTTCATGGAACTTTGTATGAACAGACTCCAAATTCATAGGGCGACTTTTACGAAAAAATAACGGATTATTTGGAAAATTTGTTTGTTTTTATGATTCCGTACACATTTATTCAAATAACCTTTTTTATTAAATGTTCAATGACAATCTTTGATTTCCAAAATTTAAATAACAAGCCATAGTCTTCACATTTAAATGAAAAAAGTGTTTTAAAATAAATTTTACACTAGTTCAGTTGTTTTGCAATCTCTAGTTTTCAAAAAATCTAAGATCTGACAAAAATAAAAATTGTATCGAAAAAAAAGATTTTGCATCGAAAATTTTCAAAAAAAATTAAGATTTTTTAATAAACCCAAACATGCTAAAAATGATTATAAACGCAGAAGAATGTATTTTAATTTGATTTCAGCTGGTTGCACTTGAATTTTCATTGAAATTTTGAAGTTTATTGTAAAAATATTTTTTTGCCCCCTGATTTTTCGGGCCAATTTTGAAGGGGGGGGGTGACAAAAACTTTTAAAAATATTTGTGCCAGCCTTATTTGAACATTAGCTTCGCTTGAAGATGGTGATTTCAGTGGATTGCAGTCTGGATTTCACCATGTGATGTGATGATTATCCAAGCCCAGGTTGCCAAGGACAATGAAAGGGATTTGGAAGACGGGAAGTATTGGTGCTCCACTTTTCTAAGAGGATAAGGAATAATCTTCACGGTATCCCCAAGTAAGTTCCGCTTGGAGTTGTACGATTTTGGAGAAGGTAAAAGGTCTAGGATACGAAATGAACCAGTTATTTGCAAAGTATAGAGAACAGTACTAGTTTCAGTTGTTTAAATGTTGTGTTTTGAAAAATTTGGTAAGCATGTTAATCATTTTTAACGCTGTTATTTAAAAGATTTTCAAAGATATTTTTCTTTTATTTTTTGATCATAATTTTTCTCCGTAAGTTTATTTCCCCGGCTTCCTTCTCCACTCCTTTTATTCATAACCCGACCTCGTGGACGACCAGTTCGCGCCACGCCAGCCGAGTTACTCTTCGGGCGAGCTCCAATTTCACTCACTGCCGCCGGTACGCTTCGGTGAGTTCTCTCTCTCGTTTTACCTGGCGCTCACTCAGTCCGACTGTTTTGTGTTGGACAACAAGTTTCAGGTTACACTCCGTGGCGCGGGTTGCTCGGATTTCACGACCAGGCGCTTGCATGGGAAGGGGTTTTTTTTTGTTTGTTTCTTCTTACTCTCTTGGCATGCTGAGATTCTGGGTTTCTTCCGGCAAAAGTGACGGAATTCCGGCCAGACGGTGTAGTTAACAATGACAGAACAGAAGAATTTCAAAATTGACGATTTATTGAATTTATTGAAATTTTTAATAAGACCAAAAGACCATAAAACAAAAAAAAGGCAATAATTTAAAGAAAACATTACAAAATAAGCAACAAAGAAAACAAAATAAATTAAAATTCAAAACCAAAACTTCTTCAAATGTATCGAGAAATTAAAAGTGCAACATGGAGTTAAACTTTCTGTCAAGCTGCTGTGAAGGATTCCATGACAGCTGAGAAAGTTTCACTCCATGTTACCGTCTCACATCTCTCTTTTTAATTTCTCGATGTTTCCCATTGTTCACCGTGTCTGGTGGCAAACTTGGATGAAATCTGTCTGCTCTTGACTGTCCCGAAGAGTTTGATGGATACGTTGACGGAACAAAAGTGCATTCCGACAACATCTCGCTCTCTTTCTCACTCTCTGTCACCGTGATTTGTCCCCTTCCAAAAGGTGGATTCTGGCGCGCGCGAGCGGGGAAAACAACTTCTAAAGCGGCGATGTCTCGAGAGTTTGACGTTCCGGAGCCGGAGATCCGTGTCTGCGTTGGTGGCAAAAAGCAGACTTGGAGACTGGGCAAAAAGGGCACTCACCGATGGTTGGACGTTAGTTGATTGCAAAAAAAAAGAAGCAAGATGAAAATAAGGCAACATTTATCGAGCACTCGAGAGAAAGTTTATCTCATTTGCGCGGCGCGATTGTGGGGAACGTGATTTGAGAGGAAATGGTTCTTTAAATTGAGATTTTTATTTCAAAAATACATATAGAGTTTTTTTTAAACGGACATTGAAATTGAAATTTAGAAACTCTTTTAAGATCATTTTTTTATTGAGAAACAAAAAACAAACAATCCGTGAAATTTTAAGTAACGCAAATTTGCTACTTTCAAAATTATCTATTCATTTAAAGAAATCTGTCTGAACTATTTACCATTAGCGTTAATATTTTTCACAGAAATGATAAATTTCAATTATCACATCGAGTTCATTTACAATGCAATACTTTTTAAAAATAAATTTCAAAAACCCCAGAAAATCCATGAAAATGATTTCAAAATTCAAAAGTGTAGTCCAACTCTTAAAACTGTCAAAAATAAGTATTTTAGCCCTTTCAAAAATATTCAAAATTATTTTTTATAGAAATAAGAAAACATTTTTACAAAACATTCTTATTTCAACGTTGAAAATCGAACCAATAGATTCCGAGATATCTCAAGTTGAAAAATGAGGGGTAGTCTAGACACCGAGAAAAGCTCATATTTAACAAAATTTAAACTCTAAAATGCTGTATCAAATTAAAAATAGGAAAATTGTAGAAACATTTCTCAGCTTATCGATATATTTTTTGGAGGGGTTCACGAATTGCAAAAAACTAAAAAAAATCGAAAATGTTTACCCTTGAATGCCTATAACTTCAAAATAATTAACTTTATCGAAAAATATGAAATGTCATTATCGATTGCAAATTTGATTTTGCATTGACATATGATTTTTAATCTTTTTTTGACAATATTTAGGTTTTTTTTTTCAAGAATCACAATTTTTCCAAAATTCATAACTCCGGTATCAAATTTTGCACCACCCTAATCTCTAACCCATTTTTTTTTTAGAATGCCTGAAACAAATCAAAAAATTTCGTAAATTGAAAACAACTTTACCGAAAACACCAAATCGATCAGAAAATCCCCTCTCAAGATACATTATCATATCCGTAGTAACCGTAATCCGTAGTGAATCGGCATTTGTTAACAAGCAGTCTGTCCCTTTCGCTCAAGTGACAGTTCACGTCAAGTAAGAGAGGGATAGACTGCTTGTTTACAAACGCAGATTCGCCCTATTGAACTGTTACTACACGCAAAACGGACACTAGGTATAAATTCCTAATTTTTAGGTATAATCGAACCTGACTGCAATAAGTTATTTTATTACTAATCGGCTATTAGTAATAAAATTACTAGTCGCGTTTTAGTACGAGAATTCCTAAATTTTAGGTATAATTGAAGAACCAATATACCTAATTTTTAGGAATTTTCTGGAAAAGTTTGGGATCCAAAATTACTTATTTTTAGGTATAATCCAAGATGGCGGACCATGATTATTACTAAATTCTAGGCATAAAAACCTAAAATTCAGGTATTTTCTGGAAAAGTCAGGGATCCAAAATAACTTATTTTTAGGTATAATCCAAGATGGCGGACCATGATTATTACTAAATTCTAGGCATAAAAACCTAAAATTCAGGTATTTTCTGGAACAGTCAGGGATCCAAAATAACTTATTTTTAGGTATAATCCAAGATGACGGACCATGATTATTACTAAATTCTAGGCATAAAAACCTAAAATTCAGGTATTTTCTGGAAAAGTCAGGGATCCAAAATAACTTATTTTTAGGTATAATCCAAGAGGCGGACCATGATTATTACTAAATTCTAGGCATAAAAACCTAAAATTCAGGTATTTTCTGGAAAAGTCAGGGATCCAAAATAACTTATTTTTAGGTATAATCCAAGATGGCGGACCATGATTATTACTAAGTTCTAGGCATAAAAACCTAAAATTCAGGTATTTTCTAGAAAAGTGAGAGATCAAAAATTACTTATATTCAGGAAGAATCCAAGATGGTGGACCAAGATTATTCCTAATTTCTAGGCATAAATACCTAAATTTGAAGTATTTTCTGGAAAAGTGAGGGATCCAAAATTACTGATATTTAGGTATAATCCAAGATGGCGGACCACGAATATTCCTTATTTCTAAGAATAAATACCTAAATTTGAGGTATTTTCTGGAAAAAGTAAGGGATCCAAAATTACTGATATTTAGGTATAATTCAAGATGGCGGACCATGATTATTACTAAATTCTAGGCATAAATGCCTAAATTTTAGATATTTTCTGGAAAAGTAAGAAATCCAAAATAACTTATATTTAGGAATAATCAAAGATCAAATTAGATATTATTCAAGAGATATGTAGGCAGAAGAAAACAATGGTTTAAATGATATAATAATATTTTTATTTACATAAAACTCAACTTTTTTATAAATGCTCTTACCTAAAAATATTTTTTTAAAGATTTGAATATTTTAAAATTATAATATTTAAATATTTTAATATTTAAATATTTAAATATTTAAATATTTAAATATTTAAATATTTAAATATTTAAATATATTTATACATTAATATTTTAATATTTTAATATTTGTATATTTTAATATTTAAATATGTTAATATTTAAAATTTTTATTATTTTATTATTTTAATATTTTATTATTTCATTATTTTAATATTTTAATATTTAAATATTTTAATTTTTCAATATTTTAATATTTTAATGTTTTAATATTTTAATATTTTAATATTATATATATTTCAATATTAAAATCTTTAAATATTTTTAATTTCAGAATATTAGATTTTTTGGTTTGAGAATGTTTGAAATATAAGATTTTTAAAAATTCCCCCCCCCCCCTTCTATCTTTCTCTCTTCCTCTTCCTCTCTATATCTCGCTTGCTTTCTCTTCTCTTCTCTATACTAGTTTTACTCTCTCGCTCACACCCTCTCTCTTCCCTCTCTCTCTCCATCTACCACATATTCTCTCCTTCTCTCTTCCCCCCCCCCTCTCTTTTCTCTTCTTCTATCTCTCTCTCTCTCTCTCTCTTCTCTATATCTTTTACTCTCTCTAACACCATTTCTCTCTTTCTCTCTTATACACAAATTTTATCCCCCCCCCCTTCTCTTGCTCTCTCTCTCTCTCTCTTCCTCTCTCTTTCTTCCTCTACCCTCACCCTATCTCTCCCTTTCTCTCTCCCACATTTTCTGTCCATCTTCCCTCCCACTTTCTCTCTCCCTCTCATTCTTTCTCTCTCCTTCTCTCCCTTTCCCAATTTCTGTCTCTTTACCTCCTTTTTCTCTCCCTCTCCTCTTCTCTCTCCCATTTTCTCTGTCTTTCTCTTCCTCTACCCTACCACTCTCTCATACACACACGAGCACAAGCGCACTTTCACACACGCATACATACCCTCACGCACAGACACACACCCGCAACGCCCAACCAAACCGCCAACCTCAAACTGGATACAATTTTGGGTCGCACAATTCCCCCGGTTGGGGTTCCTTTATACTTCCCCTTTCCAGCTCTTCCGCAAACATCCGTCCTCTAGGGCACGAGAGGGAAAACGCGGCTTTTTTAATCCCGCCGGGAGTTGAAGGTTCCGTCCTCCTCCTCCTCTTCCACAAACACGCGAGCCACACTTCCTCTAATTAAGATGCTCCGGGTTCCGTTCTCTTTGGCACTCAAAAAGTGGTTCCCTTAAACAAAAATAAAAGCTACATAACTAAATCCAGCGATGCCCTTGCGGAACCTCTGTCCCATCCTGGGAGAAATGTGCCGCGTCGGATTTTGAAGAGCCGAACCTGTTCTGCAAGGGGAGCGTCCAGTTCGGGTCCAGCACACTTCGAGGGACAGAGTGTCGCCAACACCTGCCGACCCAGCCGGGGCTGCACCGGATCCGGGTGGCCACGTGGAAAGTTTCGTCGGCCAACTCAAAATGCATTCCCGATCGGTTCCCAGCACAAAACTTACCTTGCCACTTCCCATAATTTGAAAATTAACAGCAGCACTATGGAACACAAACTTACAGCCGCGAAATTATTTTGACATTGACATGTCAATTCGTGAATCACAATTCTTGAACTAAAAAAATCCTAAAGTTTAGGAATTTTGAAGAAGTACTTCAGTGTTCTAAAAAAATACTAAATTTTAGGAAGAAAAAAATACTAATTTTTAGGTATAATTTGACAAGCTAGAACATAAGTTCAAAAAATACTAAAAATTAGGAATTTATACCTAATGTCCGTTTTGCGTGTACGAATATTAGAAATGAGTGATTTTGATCCTTTCAAATATTAGGGTTGATCCGAGAATTGATTTTAAAATAAAAAAAAATAATTGTGCTTTTAAATGTTTAATTTTTTGACGTTGAAACTCGGTTTGATAAATTTAGTTGCTACAATGTCTTTTCAATATTTTGTTAACACTCATAAAAACATTTTTCCCTGATTATTTTCAAAAAACCATTTTTTAACATTGAAGTTTTGAAAAATGTTTTTTTTTTTTTCAATAAAACTATTAGTGTGGAAAAGCGAAATAGGAAGTAAGTAATTACTTTTAGAGTGATACTTAATTTAATTCCCCTAATCGATTCCTACAGCTTTGCCGAATACTTCAAATCTATCAGAAAAATTGTTTTGTATAGTGCGTCCATCCCGGGAATTCCCGGGACAAAAATCCCGGGATTTTCCAAAACCGGGAAATCCCGAATCCCGGGATTTTTTTATAATTTGTCCCGGGAATTCCCGGAATTGAAAAAAAATCAAATTTTGACCCGGAAATATATTTTTTTGTATAAAAACATTAATAGTTGAACACATTATAATCGATAAGAATTAAAATTTGCATTCGGTATATATTAGCAATAATTTGGCTTATTAGTGAAAATTGCGAAATTTGAGCTTACAGATTCACAAAATTCATAGTGCTTTAAATATTTTTTATTTATCTCTCTATATTTTCAAAAGACAAAAAAAAATTATAATTTAAAAAATCGCAAAAAATTAAACTATTCAGAATTTAGTCCCGGTTTTCCCCAGTTGGGCAAAGCAGAATAAAAAACAAAAAATATATATTTTTAATTTGTTTTGAAGGGTTACATACATGTAGAAAATGCAAAAAACTTATTTCAGAACATTTATTAAATTCACTTGAATGATGATCACTCCTGAAAGATTCATGAAGATATTTCATTATTAAAATGAGTAAGATACGATTTAAGCACAAAGTTTTGCCATGCGCAAAGCAAACTGACAAACTTTGTGAACATTTTTTTTTCTCAAGATAGAATGGACCAAATTGGCTGAAATTGGATTTTGCATATTTGAAAAATGCAGGAATCAAAAGCTCTCTAGCTTTTATATGAAAAACATAAAATTATTTTTATCTTATTTAAAAATAAACTTTTTTGAATATCGACCTTCGTCAGGCACACGGAACCGGTTTAACGAGTGTTCACCAAAATTATGAGCCGATTTGGTCAAAGCAGTGTTGAGATATCGTGGCACCCATTTTTTTAAACTGCCAAAAAAAAATCTTCACATTTAAATGAAAAAAGTGTTTAAAAATGCATTTTACACTAGTTCAGTTGTTTTGCAATCATTAGTTTAAAAAAATTTAAGATTTGACAAGAACAAAAATTGTATCGAAAAAAAAAAGATTTTGCATCGAAAATTTTCAAAAAATCTTAAGATTTTTTAATAAACCCAAACATGCTAAAAATGATTTTAAACGCAGGAGAATGTATTTTTATTTGATTTCAGTTGGTTGCACTTGAATTTTCATTGAAATTTTGAAGTTTATTGTAAAAATATTTTTTGCTCCCTGATTTTTCGGGCCAATTTTGAAAGGGGGGTGACAAAAACTTTTAAAAATATTTGTACCAGCCTTATATCTCGGCAATGGTACAACAAAAAGTTTTCAAATTTATTTTGTTGATAGATGAAAATATATATTTTAATGTCTTGAAAATAGATTTAAATTTTTTTAAATGTGTTCTCATACCAATCTCTGACATTTATGCCGATTTACGTTTATTTAACCCCTTAAGCTATTTAAAAGCTGTAGTCTATGTTTAGATTGAAGTGTAGATTATCACCAATTGATATAATTGAGCTGATTCTATGGTTTTATGCTTGAAAACATAACAAATATAATGAAAATATAGATTTTATGACTATTTTTTTAAAAAATCCCGGGATTCCGGGAATTCCCGGGATTTCAAAAATATTTTTCCCGTTGGACGCCCTAGTTTTGTATATTGTCAGCATACAGTCCAGACTCGATCATCCGAAGGTCTCAAAAAAATCACTTCGGATACTCGAATCACGAAAAATGTTTTGTTGACCTTAGGTATGACCCCGAAACTACGCTAAAGTTATTTAAAAATTGTAAATCCAAGATGGCGGCCAATATTGCGGAGACGAAATATTGAAAAAATCAACTTTTCAAATTTGACTAAAATGGGGTCGAAGAACTCGAATTTGATGTTTAAAACAAGAAAAAAACGAAAAAAATGTTTCCTGTTCTTGATGCGATTATCCGAAGTCCTGTAAAACCCTTCGGATAATCGAGTCTGGGCTGTACAACAATCAATTTGAAATTTTTCGTTTTTTCTCACGCCATTTTAAAAGATTTTATGTGTGCCATTTATTTGCAGTAATAAATCTAAAACTAATTAATTTAAGCTTTGTTGCATTTTAATAGTGTGCATCCCGCCAGAGTCTAACGAATGTCATCGAAACCGAAATCCACCCATAAAAACTCGAATAAATCCGTGGTTTTATCTCCCATAAAAGCATAACCATAACCCGCTAGACGGCGCCGAAGAATTCCAACAAGTTGCACACAGTGAGGCTAAAAACAACCGGGAAGGGCAAAAAAAACCTGTTCCCCACTATAGGGAACATCAGCCAGTTCTGGTTTCATGGCCTGCTGAGCATGCTAAATATCTCCGCGGGCAAGGTCTGGTCCGTTCTTTCTTCCATTCTCCCTCTTGCAGGTTGAGGTTATGTTTCGTGTGTGATCACAACAAAAAAATAACACATAATGATGCATGCACGGCATGTTTTCAACGCGACGATAACCACGGGCACGACTGACCCATCTCCAGCCGAGAGTTGAACCATAAAACGGGTAAACTGGTTCTGCCTCTTTCTCCCTCGTAAGCGGTGGGTTAAGGGGAACCTACTTAAACTTTGACGGTAAATAACTTTTCTTGGAAATTGTTTTATGGCTTGATTGTATCATGTAAGCATTACTTGTCATTATTGTTTCACTTTCATGTAACCATTTTCAAAAAACTCGTAAATTTCTTAAACATTTGTATAAAAAACACCTGGAAGCGACACTTGAAGCTTCCCCTTAACAGGAAGCAAGTTCTTCTTCCCTTCCCCAAAGGCTACTACGATGACTCTCCCACACACAACTCGACGCGATATCTCCAGACTAGGTAGGTCGCTCTAGAAACCTGATGAAAAAAAAGGAGTGTGCTGGAAATTGCTCAGCAGGCCGTGACTTGGGCCAAGAATCTGCTGACATGCCGGTTGGGTCTGAAATTCAAGACCTACTTGCGGCATGACGGAACTCACCACCCTACCAACCAACCTGCTCGGTCTCGAGATCAGTTGGAGAAGTCGGCTAACGAACTGGGTGGCTTAGCCTAGTAAAGGCCAATGCTTCTTCTTAGTTTTTTTTAAATCGATTTTTCACTAAATGCAGTTTTTAAGTTTAGATTACAATTTAATAAATATACACATTAGAAACTATTGAAATAAAAAAAAACAGTTCAAAAGAAACCTAAAGAAGGATTTAAAGGGTTGAAGATGGGCAAAGTTAATATGACTACTAGAAGTTAACGAAAAGAAGCAAACTGAAACATAAAGATGTTTACCTAGAAGAACCCACGATCAGGTTTCACAAGCATAAAAAGCAAGTATGAATGGAGAGAAATATTTTTTGCTACGTTTAGGTTCTGCTACATTAAACAGCTTTTTTTGTTTGTTTATTTGTACATCAGCGTAACGGTTGGCTGAATATTGAGTGTTATGCTGCGAATAGTTGAAATGTTTTAATTTAAGAGCTTATTTTCTTGATTTTCTCATCATACACGTTGCTTTAACATTAGAATTTTGATGTTTTTTATTATATATTATGATTAGTATTTTTTTTTTGAAATTTAAAAGCTTTTTATTTTCAAAAATGCAACAAGATACAGATCGGTTTTTTTCTGATCGATTTAATGTCTTCGGAAAAGTTTTAGGTATTAATAAGAGGAATTCAGGAAAAATAATAATTCAAAAAATAAAAAATGCAATTTTCCAAACAATCAGCAAAACATAGTAACTATTGATAAGATTGTATTCAAAAAAAAATAGGTACACGGAAAAAGTGCTGATTTTTTTACTTATTTTTTTAAGAAATTAAATTTTCTAAAATGCGTTTTTTATTTTTCGATATAAATGTATTCGAAAATAATATTTTCAAAATTTTGGAATTAAAACTACTTTTTGAAATGAGTGTAATATTGGATGTTTGATCCTTTTCAAATGTTGATCTTGATTCCCAAATTCTGAAAATATATTTTTCTAAATGATCAATAGGGTAATAAGGCATTCTAGGCCCAGTGAAAAAAATATAATTTAACTCAAAAATGACGAACTCCTCGTCACAGTGCCCTGATGCAAACAATGATCGAGCTGTAGCTGTCACAGCCATACGAAGTATGTTGGCTGACATATCGGGCAGTCAGTCAAAAAAAACAGCTAGAAGTCGCCTGACAAAAAACTTTTGCTAGAAAGAGATAGAAATCCTGATGCAAACAAACGTCCAGCTGTCATGTAAACATGCTTTGAATGTGTTGGTTAATTTCTGACTAGAAAGCCTTATAGGGGAAATATGTCCATTTTAAGCCTAATAAGAGGTCGTGTATGAATGATACTGGAGTGTTCCTTGAAATTTACTAAAACCAAGCACACCAACGAGCAGAGCAACTTTTTGTGAACATTTCTGTTTATTTTCACTTTTATTAAAAGTTATGCTTTTCCTTTTACAAGCGTTAAAAAAAATCCCAAATGCATTCTTATCAGTCAAGCGGATTGGACCACGCCCATTTTCCTATTTTCAGCTTAGTTCTTTTTTTCTTCCAGCGCTCTTTTAAGTCTGCTGTCAAAATTGATGAAATTTTAGGCGAACACTCACGAAAAGAAGCATTTATAGAGAAAATTTCCTGGCATCACTGGCTCACTCCAACAGGCGCTGCTGGTGGTGTTGGTGGCCACCCTTTGTTCTTTGTTTGCCTTCGCTTCTCGCTCGGTTTTCTTCAGCCTTCGATTGGAATGGGTCGTCAAAAGTCAAACGTCAAAAGACTTGGCGCGTTTGTTTTTTTGATGGCGCTTGCTAATTATTTACATGTTTCGGGATGATTTTTCAAGTGAGTGACTAACTAATGTGCAAAATTATGTGTGGGTGCCACCGATAAAATTCCCGTAAACCGGCAACGAAATTATGAGAAAGTGCAACTTGCCTATTAGACTTTTCACAGTTCTTTGGCAACTAAACTACTTGTTTCAAATTTTGTTACTTTTTCAGTTTAAAGAATGTTGGAAATAGATCTTTTCCTTTCTAAAATTTTTCAGCTACTCTTACTTCCATTACAGTTACCACCGCAAGCTTCCCTAACCCTAAACTCTTTAATTAAATGTCTGAGTTTTCTAACGTTTCTGGTTTTTATTTATTTACATCCCAGCACGCCATGATTTTCTACCTAGCTTGCTTGCTTGCGGTTCCAAACCGCACCGCTACCGCGGGAGAGCCTCCGCGCGGTAGGCCCTGGAACTCGAAACTATACGTGCACCAGACCGTCAACACATCTAAGCAAGTCTTGAAAATTGAGCACGATCTCGCGCCAGTAGGCCAAGACGATGACGGCTACGACTGCGAGTGGAATGAAACCAGTCACGACGCGCAATTTTCTAAAATGCAAACAAGTTTTTCTGCACGATGAATGCTCGTCGAGCTAAGGGATAGAGCCGAAGAATGTCTGACGTCCGGTTTCTCGAAAACATTAGCGCGTTTCTTCTTAACGACCCTTCCAGCCGCCAAGGTAATTGGACTCATCCATCTGAGTTTGATTTATGAAACAATGCCGGTTGAGCCATTGATCACAGCCGCCAGCAACAGAAAATATTGATCTAGTAGTCGGAAACTGTGACCATGGCATGCTTGTCACTTTTCCATAATGGCGGATGCCATAAACCCAACGAAATAACAAATCGTGTTCCGTTACTCAATAGAAACAAGTTGTGTTCGAATTTGTTGACAGCTGGCACTCCAAATGCATGCCATAATGGTGGATGCTATAAAATATAATTAAATTCTTAAAATCTCACTCACCTTTTGTCAGAACATTCCTCCAGCTTACACACGCCTCTCTTTCGGACAATTAACCGCTACTCCTTTACACTCGCACTGATGGTGCTCCAACCTCGCACTTCAAAAATCATTTGCCGGAGATTTGAAAGTGCTTTTCTTCGTTGAAAACCAAACACTGAAACCGGCCAGAAATCGCACCTGTTCTCTTCTCCCCTTTTATTCTTTGAACGCGCGATGCACGCAATCCAATGATAAACAAACATACACTGGTTTTAACCCTTTTTCTTGACTTCTTTCAACTTGTTTCTTCTCTTTATTGCATGTTTTCTTTGCTTGCTTTTCGCTTGTACTGGATCGACCTTTCACTTTGGAACACTTTTCAGCAGTTTTCTTTTGATAAAAGTCAACTCTTCAATTTGAAATTCTTCAAAACTGAAATTTACCATGAAACCTACAAAAAGAACAAAATTTGTTTCGAAATTCGGCCATTCCGAACAAAATTTGTTACGGAATGCTGCCAAAAATTCCAAAAGTGTGTCATAAGTCCCTACTAGAGCACTAAATCAGCACCAACAAAATAGGCGCATACCAACACATGCACCAACACGCGCAAACAACACTCAACCAAAACCTGTTTTATGCAATCACTGCCGCCCAAGGCCTACTTGCGCGGTTGCCAACCTATTTATTGAGATATATCTCCCTCTCCCGGATGGTGTCCCCTTAACAGAAAAAAAAGTAGTCAAAAAATGATTTATTTCCTAAAGGTGAAAATGGACATCCCAGCAAGCCGGTGTGTGCGCGCAGCACTGTTTACATCGCACACCACCAGCGTAAAGCAATAGAGAGGTGTGCGAAATACACTCTCAACTCAACGTCATTCTACTTTTAAAGGTGAGAGGGCCGCCGCGATTAACGTTTTACGCCTGCGTGGTACCTTTTGACTAATGGAGAAAGGCAAAGAGACACTTGAGGTGCACCTTAAGTGACACTTACGAGATCATTACCTCGATATAAATTTCCGTTTTTAAACAATTCAATCAAAATCTACACTCAAAATCACTTTTAAGCAATTCAACGTCCAAATTCAACACAATAAACGTCAAAAAAAAGTCAAACAAAAAAGAAACCATCGAATCGCGACCGAAACCGAGTTGAACCTAACGCAGACTGGCTCGCGGCTAATGCAGTCAGGAGAGTTGGTCACAGACGACCAGCACAAAAGAAGAGAATTTTTACCTGATTGTAACCCACACAGTCAAGCAGGTTAAAATGTCAACAACTACATCGGGGGGCGAAAGAGAAAGGCAAAAAATGACGGAACTTTTGAGCGTGTGTTGGTATGTTTTGCGCAAGGTGGTAGCAGAAGTGACTTAAGTAGGTATGAAATGTTTTCTTATGTGTGTAGTAGTGTTATACATTAAAAAAAATCAGCGTAAAGGGCGAGCTCGTTTAGAACCCTATTGAAACTTTTTGAAATTTGTTGATCGATTTGGTGTCTTCGATAAATTTATAGGAATGAATATGAACTCCTAAAAAAAGAATTAAACACGAATGATTTTTTCTGATTTTCAAAATTACTTTTTTTCACTAAAAATTGATTTCTATCAAAAACACAATTTTTAATATTTTTATATTTTTTTACTGTCGCGGGCGTCAGTAAATAGAGTTCACGCGCGCTGATATGACCGCAGAAGAATGGCCGCATGACAGCCGCAAAACAAATTTTCGGTTGTTGTCAAATATTGAAAACAAGCCAAGCTTTTTGAAAAATAGTGTTTTAAAAAATCTAAATAGGTTTAAAAAACCGTTTGATTTCATTTTTTAATGTAGAACCGCGTCATCTGGGATGTCATTGGGTCTGGGGGCTGAGATTGGGTTATACAAAAATGCAGAAATTTATATGACCTAATCTCACCCCCTAGACCCATTGTCACCCTTGATGACGGTAGTAAAATTTTGATAAAGTGCACCGTTTTCATGTTAAGGCCATTTTTAGGTAATATCTCGGGATCTAATGGTCCAATTTTTAACTTTAAATAATGAAACATTTGAAAATGTTCTGATCCCTTCGAAAAAAAATATTTTGAAAATTTTAGAATCAAGACTAATATTTTAAATGGCATAATATTTTGCCCCGGAAAATGAAAAAATAAAGAGAGTTTTTTGTTTCATTTTAAGTGCCACAAAGTTATTTTAAAAATCTACAAATAACATTTTTTCTTGTATAATTTCTTTTTTGGTAATAACAATAATATATAGTCCTCATTCATACCTTCACCTTTGCCGAAAACACCAAATCGATCAAAACATTCCTTGAAAGGATACAGATCCAGAGTTTTTTTTAAAGGTCCTATAAACCAAATTTTCTTTTTTTGCTTTTTGGGTGTTTTTGAATACGCCTGACTCAAGGCGGTTCTAAAAACACCCAAAAAGCAAAAAAAATAAAATTTGTTTTAGGACCTTTTCAAAAAAAAAACTCCAGAGATGTTTAAATTTTTACTTACCATTTTTTGGATGGGCAGCTGCCATTTCTTTTATGGAAAATTATAAGAACAAAATAATGTCGCAAAATGCTTTCTTCAAACGTTCTGAAGGCACCCAAAAAGTTTCAGTCACAAAAAAAGATTTGATTTGATTTGATTTGATAACAAACAGGGCCACAAGGATGAGATTAAAGTTACAAAAATTTGGGACATGTTTAATAAAAGCTTAGGTTCATTTCGCAAATATTCGTAGAGTATATTTCGGGAGGGAATATTTTTTTTAAAAAAGTTTAATCTTAAAAAATACCATTTTTTTAAATAATTTTTTTATTACAAAAATAATTTCCAAAATACATATTTTTGGATATTTTAGACCAGGAGTGTGCAACTTTTAGTCACATAGAAGTACACACAAAGAAAAAATACTGTAAATTTAAAAAAGCTTGTTCGTTGGATTAAATGTTCGCGTTGGTGATTATTCGTAGAAAGTTCAAACTTTTTAATTTATAAGTTGGAAAGTTGTTGATACCATGCATTTCTGGAACAAAATCGATATATCGGTAAAAGTTTTTTTATTTTTAATATAAGAAAAAACTTTTAATGGAAAGAATTAAAAAAAAGCAAAGCTATCCACTTTAACGACCCCCGGGTCTTTTGTGGGCTCTGTCAAGGCTCTGTTGCAAGTTTCTGCTCATTTCTAGGCATCCGAAAGTTATGTGTGGTGAGTCACCCAAAACCTCTTTTACGCGCCCCATAGCATCTTAGGGATCGGCAGCCGAAGCCGCTAACCACCGCGCCACGAGGCCCTCTCAAGAATAAACAACATTTAAAATTACAGTGAACGACAAAATGAAAGAAATTATACAGTCGAATTAAAAGTTTAAACCAAGGTTCAAACTTCTAAATCAGTTAGCAATGAGATTTTCAAAAACTGTGGCAGTAAAAGTTTTCATTTTAAAAACAAGAAAAAAACTTTTAATATAGCAAATTTTGACCATCTTTTATTTCAAGAGTAAGTTACTTTTGTCATTACAGTAATATTTTTTTGTGTGTTTGGAAAAAATTGCCGCAGAATCATGATTTTTTGAAAAAAAAAAGTGATTTATCAAAACATTGCCGAAAAAATAAAATAAAATAATCCTTCGCATTTTACAGTCATCCCACATATTCGGAACACCCACAAATTCGGAACACTTTTGTGGTAATTTGTCAATAGGATGCAAAATGCAACTTTTCTGTCGTCCCTGTTATTTTTAGGACCTTTATTTGGACATTCTCTTGCTATTTCACTAGTAAAAATAGTACTTTTTGAGCAAAAAAACATATTTCAAGGCTATTTTATCAAATGCAGCAAAACTTTGCCTCAAAATTGCCTGTTCCATAATTGGGTCCTAAAATGAAGCTTAGATTTCTAATATTATTGTTTACAGTGATAAAGCTTATTTTTCTGAGTACAATGACCTTTTGTTCGACCACAAAGAGTTTAAAATGGATTTTTAAATCAATTTTGAAAAATTAACCTCGCGGTCCTTCTTGACAGAAAAGCTCCTACTTGACAGCTCGTTTCAAGGGGAGCATAGTTGATCCATCGAAAAAATGTTGTCTTGTCATTATTATTTTTTTGCATTAAAAGGAAAAAAAGTGATCAGAAATGGTTTTTGATCGTGTTTTTTACCGTTGTACATAAAAATTGACATAGGGCTTTAGTACCCAATTGTGGGATGTTATTGTACCTCCCACAATTGTGGAACACCTGAATTTAAAGGGTATTTAAAAAAAAGGTTATAGGACCATGTTTTAAACACAACCTAACTTGAGCTTTATTGGTTTCAGAGTGTAAAGTAATTTTTTTTTTGTAAAAAATATGTACTCTTGGAGAGAAAAAAAGTTTGTTTACATCGTAAGAAAAAAGTGTTCCGAATTTGTGGATTTCAAGGGTCAATGTTTTTCTTCATAAACTTGATATAAAACATAAAAATGTACAGCCGGTCTATACATCAATCAAAAGATCGCAAGAAAAGCTTTCATATGAAGGAAAAAGCAAATCATTATGTTCAATTAGCGATTTTCTATGATTTATTAAACATTGGCAGATCTGTAAACTGTTCCGAATATGAGGGATGACTGTACCTTAATATTTTTTAAATTTAAGGCTAGTATGGAGTTCGGAAGGAAAGGGGTCAAGAAACAGCTTTACGAACAGCAGAACAAAGGAGAGAGAGCGTTTTCTTGGGGCTTTTCTTCACCCCCTCTGGCTTGCTCTCACTGCCGCTGCTGCCCATTTGAAATTTTTCTTGACCGGTTCCTTCCGATGTGCGTATACCGCTCGGTATACCGCTTTAGGGCTGGTATGCTGTTTAAAAGAAAGGGGGTCAAGAAACAGCTTTACGAACGGCAGAACAAAAGAGAGGGAACGTTTTCTTGGGGCTTTTCTTCACCCTCTCTGGCTTGCTTTCGCTACCACTGCTGCCAATTTGAAATTTTTCTTGACCGGTTTCTTCCGAAGTGCATAACTTACATTAAGTTGAATTTGATTTGAAATTGTTTTGATGTTGATTAATTGAATTTAATTTTAATTTGATCTGAATTTGATTTGAATTTTATTTCAATTCGATTTGAAATTGATTTTAATTTAATAATTATTTAAGTTGTCATGAATGCAAAATAATCTAGAGAGTTTTATGTAAAAAATAACTTATTTTACCTTGTTTTGTATGAGCGTGTAGTCGTCACCTTTATTATTTTATATTTTGATCTTTCATGTATCACCCCCCGCATTTCAATATGAAATCTTCTTGTGAGTCATCCATAAATAACGTTGTTCTCTTGGATTTCGGTCATTCGATTTTTTTTGTATTTTTTAATCCGACTGAAACTTTTTTGGTGCCTTCGGTATGCCCAAAGAAGCCATTTTGCATCATTAGTTTGTCCATATAATTTTCCATACAAATTTGGCAGCTGTCCATACAAAAATGATGTATGAAAATTCAAAATCTGTATCTTTTGAAGGAATTTTTGATCGATTTGGTGTCTTCGGCAAAGTTGTAGGTATGGATACGGACTACACTGGAAAAAATAATACACGGTAAAAAAATTTGGTGATTTTTTATTTAACTTTTATCACTAAAACTTGATTTACAAAAAAACACTATTTTTAATTTTTTTATTTTTGATATGTTTTAGAAGACATAAAATGCCAACTTTTCAGAAATTTCAAGTTGTGCAAAAATCATTGACCGAGTTATGAATTTTTAATCAATACTGATTTTTCAAAAATCGAAATTTTGGTCGTAAAATTTTTCAACTTCATTTTCGATGTAAAATTAAATTTGCAATCAAAAGTACTTTAGTGAATTTTGATAAAGTGCACCGTTTTCAAGTTATAGCCATATTTAAGTGACTTTTTGAAAATAGTCGCAGTTTTCATTTTTAAAATTAGTGCACATGTTTGTCCAGTTTTGAAAAATATTTTGAAAAGCTGAGAAAATTCTCTATATTTTGCTTATTCGGACTTTGTTGATACGACCTTTAGTTGCTGAGATATTGCAATGCAAAGGTTTAAAAACAGGAAAATTGATGTTTTCTAAGTCTCACCCAAACAACCCTCCATTTTCTATCGTCAATATCTTAGCAACACATGGTCCGATTTTCAATGTTAATATATGAAACATTTGTGAAATTTTCCGATCTTTTCGAAAAAAATATTTTCGGAATTTTCAAATCAAGACTAACATTTCAAAAAGGCCAAACATTCAATATTACGCCCTTTTAAAATGTTAGTCTTGATTTGAAAATTTTGAAAATATTTTTTCCGAAAAGATCGGAAAATTTCACAATTGTTTCATATATTAACATTGAAAATCGGACCATTAGTTGCTGAGATATTGACGATAGAAAATGGTGGGTTGTTTGGGTGAAACTTAGAAAACATCAATTTTCCTGTTTTTAAACCTTTGCATTGCAATATCTCAGCGACTAAAGGTCGTATCAACAAAGTCCGAAGAAGCAAAATATAGAGAATTTTCTCAGCTTTTCAAAAATATTTTTTTCAAAACTGGGCAAACATGTGCACTAATTTTAAAAATGAAAACTGCGACTATTTTCAAAAAGTCACTTAAATATGGCTATAACTTGAAAACGGTGCACTTTATCAAAATTTCACTAAAGTACTTTTTGATTGCAAATTTTATTTTACATCGAAAATGAAGTTGAAAAATTTTACGACCAAAATTTCGATTTTTGAAAAACAGTATTGATTAAAAATTCATAACTCGTTCAATGATTTTTGCACAACCTGAAATTTCTGAAAAGTTGGCATTTTATGTCCTCTAAAACATATCAAAAAATAAAAAAATTAAAAATAGTGTTTTTGTAAATCAAGTTTTAGTGATAAAAGTTAAATAAAAATCACCAATTTTTTTACCGTGTATTATTTTTTCCAGTGTAGTCCGTATCCATACCTACAACTTTGCCGAAGACACCAAATCGATCAAAAACTCCTTCAAAAGATACAGATTTTTGAATTTTCATACATCATTTTTGTATGGACAGCTGCCGAATTTGTATGGAAAATTATATGGACAAACTAATGATGCAAAATGGCTTCTTTGGGCATACCGAAGGCACCAAAAAAGTTTCAGTCGGATTAAAAAATACAAAAATTAAAATTGAAGAAAAAAGACCGATTTCGTAGAGAATTGCTCCTATAATTTTTTTTTCATAATTATAAATCCATACAAAATAACATTTTTGTATGTGCTCACAATCCGCATTGCAAAATGTCCACCCACATTTTCACTACGCAATCTATGCCCGAACCCCATCTGACAGCCGAACTTTTCTCACGCGCTTTTGACAGTTCGTTCAATCAAAAGTCGGTCCTCCTTTCTTTTTCGCTGACCCGTCAGCAAGTTCCGCCTGCACAGGAGAACCCGAGTTGGTCGTGTTTCTTCACCGGACCCGCCGGCATCCGCACCCGCGAGTTGATTCCGCATTCCGTCGCCTTCGTCGCAAGTGTCACTTCACACCTCGAATAACCGGGTTTCGCCGTCGCGCTTTGTTTTCGTTGATTCCGGGATGGCCGCCTGTACGGAAGTGCTGAAGCGCGAGTTTCCCTCGATCGACGGCGAGCTGCTGACGTACGTGGAGGGTGAGTTTTGGCGGGGCACGGGGTTCCGGTTGGTTCAAGAATGATTTTTTTGGGTGTTTTTGTTTTAGATGTGCTGCAGAGCGGTGCGGATGAGTTCGAGAATGGGGAGGAAGTTTACGAGGCCATCGGCGCGATTCTGCACGAAGTGTCCCAGGAGAAGAGCGAGGAGGACATTAAAGAGATCTGTGATATTTTCCTGGATTTGTTGAAGCCACGGAGTAGGGGAGGGGATACGGGGGGTGGGGGTGGTCGAAAGATTTTGGGGGCGCCGATTCATTTGGGCGAGATGGCCGCGTCGCAGGACGTCGTGCGGGATGATATTCAGAGTATTTGGGTGGTGCAGAGGGACGACAGCTTGAAGGTGGACTCGAAGAAGCTGGAGAAGGCCGAAGCGAAGAGGCAGCAAAAGTTGGAGAAGCGCGAACAAGTGGTCAAGGATGGGAAGGCGGCTGCGGCGGGAGCGGCACCGGTTCTGCAGATGGCCACGGCCTCGCAGGTGATTAGTAAAAAGGACAACAAGATGGAGGCGAAGGGCACGAACCGATCGATGGACATCCGGATCGAGAACTTTGACGTGTCGTTTGGGGACAAAATGCTGCTGCAGAATGCGGACTTGCTGCTGGCCACCGGTCGCCGGTACGGGTTCGTTGGACGGAACGGTCTCGGCAAGACTACGCTGCTGAAGATGATTTCCGGCAAGCAGTTGCAAATTCCGAGTCACATCACGATTCTGCACGTCGAGCAGGAAGTCGTTGGTGACGACACGATCGCCTTGGACAGCGTCCTGGAGGTTGACACCGTACGGACGGAGCTGCTCGCTCGGGAGAAGGAGCTCAACGCCCAAGTAAACGCCGGCTCGAACGACCCCGAGCTCAGTCACGAACTGTCCGAAGTCTACCAACAGCTGCAGCACATCGAAGCGGACAAAGCCCCCGCCAAGGCGTCCATCATCCTGAACGGTCTCGGTTTCACCAAGGAAATGCAAGCTCGTGCCACCCGGACCTTCTCCGGCGGTTGGCGAATGCGTCTCGCGCTAGCCCGTGCCCTCTTCCAAAAGCCCGACCTCCTTCTACTCGACGAACCTACCAACATGTTGGACATCAAGGCCATCATCTGGCTCGAGAACTACCTTCAGTCCTGGCCGACGACCCTCCTCGTCGTGAGCCACGACCGCAACTTCCTCGACACGGTCCCAACCGACATCCTCTATCTGCACTCGCAGCGCATCGAAGTCTACAAAGGAAACTACGAACAGTTCGACAAAACCCGAACCGAAAAGCACAAAGCCCAACGGCGCGAGTACGAAGCCCAGCTCGCCCATCGAAACCACGTGCAAGAGTTCATCGATCGCTTCCGCTACAACGCCAATCGCGCCGCCAGCGTCCAATCCAAGATCAAAATGCTGGAAAAACTCCCCGAACTAAAACCCGTCGAGAAGGAGATCGAAGTCACGATCAAATTCCCCGAGGTGGAACCCCTCAACCCCCCGGTCCTCCAACTCAACGAAGTCCAGTTCAAGTACTCCGCCGAAAAGGTCATCTTCACCATGGTCAACCTGAGCGCCAACCTGGACTCGCGCATCTGCATCGTCGGCGAGAACGGTGCCGGTAAAACGACCCTCCTCAAAATAGTGATGGGCCTGCTCCAGCCAACCGGTGGCATCGTCCACCCGCACCGCGGACTCCGTCTCGGCTATTTCTCGCAGCACCACGTCGAC
Organism: Culex quinquefasciatus; assembly: GCF_015732765.1. NCBI lineage: Eukaryota > Metazoa > Arthropoda > Insecta > Diptera > Culicidae > Culex > Culex quinquefasciatus. Next base: position 29,228,329 of record NC_051862.1, on the reverse strand, counting down.
CAGCTGGACATGTCCGTCAACTGCGTGGAGCTGATGCAAAACGCCTACCCCGGGAAGCCAATCGAAGAGTACCGGAGGCAGCTGGGAAGTTTTGGTGTTTCGGGGGAGCTGGCGATGCAGGTGGTGGCGTCACTGTCCGGAGGACAGAAGTCGCGCGTTGCGCTGGCCAAAATGTGCATGGGCAGGCCGAACTTCCTGGTGCTGGACGAACCGACGAATCACTTGGACATTGAGACGATAGAGGCGCTCGGGAAGGCGATCAACAAGTACAATGTGAGTAGATTTTGTTCGTGTTTTTAAGGGTAGAAAAATGTTCTACTGATTTTGACGATTTGTTTGTGCATTCGATTTGAAACTTGACGCTAATATTAAAAATTTAAAATCTGTAAAATTCAAAAACTTATAAATGGTAATTAAAAAAAAGTAATTAATTTTTGAACTCGAAAATCTCAAAAGGCCTCGTTAATTTTCCAAAAACTTGAAAATTTGTAAACAAAACCTAAAAAGTGAACATTTTAGGAAAATTTAAAAAAAAACATTTTTTTTTTCAATTATTCAAAAATTTTAAGAAAAATCAAAATTCGAGAAATTTAAAAGTTAAAAAAAATCTAAACTTATGAATTAAAAAACTTCATAAATATAAAAAAGTTAACAAAATAAAACAAAATGCTCAAAAGCTTTCAAAACTCGAATATTAGGAATTTTAAAAATCTAATATGAGGAAAACTTTTTTTTTTCAGGAATTCATCATTTGAAAATTTTTAATCTACAAAAGTTTTAAAACTTCAAAAGGTGCTAATTTTAAAATCAAAAAATCAAAAAAAATAGTTCAAAAACATGAAAATTGAAAAATAAATGAAAAACATGAAATGTGTTAAACAAAATAAAAAATATGCCCTAAAATTAGAAAATTTTAAGATCTAAAATTAAGAAAACATTATTTTTTTTATTCAAATCTTTCATTTCATGTAAAAGTTAAAAACCTACAAAAAAATCAAACGTCGAAATGTGAGAAATTTAGAAATCAAAAAATCTTAAATTAGGCCGGTACAAAAATCAGGGGGCAAACAAAATTTCAAAACAGTTCAAATTTGTAATGGAAACTAAAGTGCAATCGACTGAAATCAATTTAAAATGCATTCTCCTGCGTTTAGAATCATTTTTAGCATGTTTGGGAAAAATCTTTTAATTTTTGGGGAATTTCAAGGTTTTCCACAAGAGAACGTTGCTTCGTGAATCGAAAATTAAAAAAATATGCAAAATAAATGCTAAGAAATTTGAAATTTTAAAGAAACCTATTTTCTTAATTCAAAATTAAAAATTTGAAAAATACAAAACTTTGAAACATTTCAATTAAAAAAATTAAAAATCGATTGGGAATTAGAAATTTGTTGAACAATTTTTTTTTATCACGCTTAAACATTTTAAAACTCAAAAATTTTAAAAATGTAAAGATCTAAAATAAAGAAAACTATTTTTTTAATTCAAATATTCCAACATTTGAAAGTGTAAAACCTACAAAGCTTTTAAAAGTCCAAAATTTGAGAAATTTATAAATCAAAAAATCTTAAATTTGTTAATTCAAAAAAAATTAACAAGTTCAATTGGAAAACATCAAATTTTCTAAACAAATTTGAAAAAAATATGTTGAAATATAACAAAACTCAGAACTTTAAAAAAAATTAAATATCTAAAACTAAGAAACTATTTTTTTAATTAAAATATTCCAAAATTTAAAAGTATGAAAACTACAAAATTTGAACATCAAAAAATCTTGAGTTCTAAACTTTAAAATTTAAAAAAAAAATTTAATTGGGAATCTCTAAAACTGTTAAACCAAATTTTAAAAAGAATGTGCTCTAATTTTTTTTAAATTGAATTGCAAAACAAAGAAACATGAAATAAAATAAAAAAAATATACTCAAAAATTTTAAAACTTTCCGAAATTAAAAGGTTTGAAACTACAAAAAAAAATAAACTTCAAAATCTGGGCGTTTGAAAATCAAAAGTTAAAATTTTGAATTCAAAACTTTTTAAATATAAAAAACTTAAATTGGAGAACATCAAATTTGGTAAACATTTTTTTTTAAATATACTCAATAATTTAAAAACTGTGAAATGTGAAAATTTTAGACCTCTAAAATTTAAATATTCTGAAATCAAAAAATTATAATTTGAAGATATCCGACAATTCAAAAATTTGAGAAAATCAAAAATGGTAAGTAATAAAAAATAAAATTCCTAATTGAAAAATTCAAAATATAATAAATCTCCAAAAGCAAAAAAAAAATAGATGTTAAAAGTTGTAATTAAGTTCAAACTCGATTGTGAGAAATTTCATTATCTAAACTTCAAATAATCGATTCATTTACAAGACCAAAAAATAGTTTTGTGATACCTACACTCATTTTTAACATGATTTCGAGTTCTGCGACCCCATTTAGGCCGTTGCAAATATTTTTCAAAGTTTATGTCGCCCCCTTCAAAGTTGGTCTGGAAAATCAGGGGTCAAAAAAATATTTTTTCGAAAAACTTCAAAATTTAAATAAAAATTAGAGTTTAACCAATTAAAAACCAGTTAAAATGCATTTTCTCGCGTTTAAAATCATATTTAGCATGTTTGAACTCCTTTGAAAACATTTTAAATTTTCATGAAATACCAATGTACAGTCCCACAAAAAAAAAATCCATCAATACCTCGATATTTTCAAAACTAATGATTGGAAAGCAACTGTACGCCTGTAAAAATCATTTTAAAACACTTTTTTCATCCAAATGTTGAAACCTAGGCTTGTAATTTCAATTTTTATATTTTTTTCTTAAATTGGGTCCTAAAATAAAGCTTGGATTGCTGATATTATTGTTTGCAGCGATAAAGCTTATTTTTCTGAGTACAATGACCCTTTGTACGACAGCAAAGAGTTTAAAATGGAGTTTTAAATCAATTTTGATAAATTAACCTCGCGGTCCTTCTTGACAGAAAAGCTCCTACTTGACAGCTCGTTCCAAGGGGACCATAGTTGATCCATCGAAAAAATGTTGTCTTGTCAAAAAAAAAATTGCATTAAAATGAAAAAAAAAAGTGATCAGAAATGGTTTTTAATCGTGTTTTTCAACGTTGTACATAAAAATTGACATAGGGCTTTAGTACTCAATTGAATAACTTTGACATAAAAAATAAATATAAAAACTTTAAACAAGTCCGAATTAAAAAATAATACATATTATATATTACATATTTAAAAATTTCTTTATTTGAATATACAAATATTTCGAAATCGGAAAGTTTGATAATTCCGAAATATTTGTAAATGTAAAAAAATCTAAATTCTAAAATTCAAAAGTTTAAAAAAATTCAAAAACAAGTAATTAAAAAAAAGATTTTCAAAATTTAAGATTTTGTTGGTGACGATTTCAAATTAAAAAAAAGCTCTTTGTATTATGTTATTAGATCAAACTTTGTCAACCGATCCCTCATACCAAAAATAGTCATTTAGCATAATTGATTTCTCAATATAAAACTAAAAAGTTTTTACAAGTTTTTGAAAAGTGTAATTTTTTAAATGATTGAAAATGTTTGATGATAGTAATTTTTAAGCTCTTTTAAAGTGTTAGTTCTCATTTTAAAATTCTGAAAATACTTTTTTGTTAGAGATGATAAAATTTCATATACGTATACATAATTTGGTTTACATTGAAAATTAGATCAATATTTGTTTACGTTACGTAATAAAAGAACGCTCCCCTCATCATTTTCTATTGCATTATTCATTTTGTTTGAGGGTAAGTATGAACAGCAAATATAAGACCCCATTTCTTAGAATCAACAGGGGTGGAAGGTTGCGTAGACATACCGTTTTTTTTTTTTAAAGGTCCAATAAATCAAATTTCCAGGTTTTGCTATTTGGGTGTTTTTAAAATCGCCTTGAGTCAGGGGTGTTAAAAACACCCAAAAAGCAAAAACAAAAAAAAAATTATTGAACCTTTAAAAAAAAATCCAGATTTTTTCGTTAATTCAGCAATAAGAAATTGATGAAGCGGCAATTTAAGAAGCGTTCTTTTATAACGTATAAAAAATTGCATTCCAATGCATTGCTGCATCATAAATTTTAATGCGGCCAGGCCCACTGCGTAACGTTTACCGCAGAGATGATTAATTTAGCCAGTGGTTGCATAATTAGTGAGACAGAAAATCTTGCTGTAAAAGAAACCATAAACCCATTTTTTGAAGATTAAATTAAACATTTCCTTCTCCCCTTCAAACTCCCAGGGCGGCGTCATCCTGGTCTCCCACGACGAGCGCCTCATCCGGATGATCTGCAAGGAGCTGTGGGTGTGCGGCGGCGGCACCGTCCGCACCGTCGAGGGCGGCTTCGACGAGTACCGGAAGATTGTGGAGCGCGAGCTGGAGGCCGCGGCGGCGTGATTTTGCCACTGAACAACAACAACAACAATACTACAACATGTATGATTATTACTTGCTTATTCAGAGATCATGTTTGGCCCCGCCTTCAAGGACAACAATTATCGTGGACGTACTCTCACAACATATTATTAACTAGGAACGCAAGAAAAAAAAAACGGACGCAGGAACAAAACAGTAAAAGCAAACAACAACCATTCTTATACAGTGTACACGAGAAAGGTAATATATTGGTAGACAAAGTAAAATAATTCAGTTATTTTTTAAGATGACCCAGCCCTCAACTTCACCAGAATCCTTCTCCGACCATTCCGATCGGCGTCTCAATGCGTCCCTCCACCTTGATCTTGAGCAGAAGCCGGTCCAGCCGGGCTTTCGGCCATCCTTCCCCTTTCGGCAGCATCGGAACGTACTTTTCGTAAAGTACCCGCAGCACCTTGACAAACTGGTCCCCGTAGCTGTGCCACATCCGGTGGCCAGCCATCAGCAGCACCTCCGTCAGCAGCGTGGCGCAAATGTCCGCAAGCGGGGTCATATTCAGCACGGCACAGATCCACCTCCAGCCAAACTCCAACCCGTGAGGATGGGGCAAACCGGCGGTCCCCTTGCGTAGATTACTCGCGACGATTGCGCCGTAGAGGCGAGCCAGTGCGGCCATCCGCTTCAGGTAGACAATCTGGCGCTCCGGAGTGCCGTCCGGTCCGAATCGGTAGCCAAGGGAGCGCCGGTAATCGGCTTGGTCTTGGTCTGGCTCCGAGCGGGCTGGATAGAATGGGGCCAGGAAGGGGCATTCCCGGAAGAGGACGGCCAGAAAGAGGCGGCCAAAGTCGGGGTATTTCTGCCACAGGGCCACAATGACGGAGGCGATCGGGAAGGCGCACGGAGGGTTGTTCGAGATGAGCAGGTCCGCTTGGTGCTGAAATGGATTTTTTTTTTAAATTAATAAATAGAAATAAAAGCGTTGAGAGATAACATCAAAAGTCAATTCAAAATCAAATTAAGGCTGCTGAAAATGGAAAGAAGAGAAACCCCGTTCTCCGATGTTTCAGATACATCCACAACAGTTGGTTCAAAAAGTTGCGAATCAAAACAATACCGTCTACAGTGCCCCTTTCTTTTGGCCGTCTCGACTCTAACCCACGCTGACCAAAGGCTTCCGCAAGCCCTAGTTAATAATTCTTTTTTTTTTGTTTTACAAAAACTCCATGTTTCCATGATCATGCTCAAATTTGGTGGGGCTGTTGATACCATCAAAACAAGCATGAATCCTTGCATGAATTTCAATTTTCTTCGGACCATCTCCTCCACACCCAAAGGCTTGCCGTTTTCAAAGTTTCGACCTTACCAGAGTATCCTTGACAAAATTTTACTCAGGTTTTCTAAGTTCGTTATTTTTTTTTTTTTTTAATTTTTAGGTAACGAGTTTATGAAAACAAAATCAAAACCCAACGGTTTGAGCCCTCAGAACTAAACTCAAAATGCTAAAATAAAACAAATCTGGAGTTTTTTTTTTTTTTTTTGAAAAGGTCCATAAACCAAATTTCCAGTTTTTGCTTTTTGGGTGTTTTTCAAAAACACCCAAGAGGCAAAAATTAAAAATTTGGTTTATTGGACCTTTTCAAAAAAAAAAACTCCAGAAATTCAAAAACTGAGGAGTTTAAAAATTTAACCAAAATTGTATTAATTGAAAAAACAAAAAATAAACTTCAAATTCTGAAATTAAAAAATTCTGAAAAATAGTTTCTAAACTTACAAATGCTTTAATCCTTAAATTACTCTATTCCTAAATTACACAGTTCAACAAAAAATCAAATGTTTCTTGTCTCTGAGACGACTATATGTGTTTCAAGTAGAATTTTGCCTGCTGAATCCGAATCCGGGTCCAGAATTGCTCCAAATGGTCCCAATTTTGAGATACACCCGTTTGAAATGTTAGTTTAGGTCAAAATTAGCTACTTTGTCGACTATTTTACAAAAGAACTATTGAATAAACAACTGAACCAATACATGTATCTTATAGTTCACGTTTTCCTCTTTCTGAAACACCCCTGGTTTTTAAAATTTGATTGTTTCTACGCATATTTACAGCCATTTTAAAATTATATTTTCAGTTGGTTCTCATTCAAGTTTTTCCAACTTGCATGCAAGTCATATTATGCTGGGATATCAATAATAAAAATCAAAAATGCTTTGCAGAACGTTAAATAAGTATGTCTCGGTAATCTAATTGATCATATTTCATGTAATTTTGTCTGCTGAATCCATTCCTATCATTAGATTTTTTCAAAAAGGTCAGCTTTTTGAGTAAAAATTGAATTTTCGATGATTTTTTCAAAATAAAATCTATTTTATGCTAAAGTATGACTTAGAGATAACTAAATGTCGATGTCTCGTCAGTCTTATTGATCACTTTTAATGTATTTTTGTCTGCTGAATCCATTCCCATCATTAGATTTTTTCAAAAAGGTCCGGTTTTTGAGTAAAAATTGAATTTTCCATGATTTTTTTCAAAATAAAATTTATTTAATGCTAAAGTATGACTCGTGGATGTCTCGTCAGCCTAATTGATCATTTATAATGTTTTTGTCTGCTCCATTCCTATCATTAGATTTTTTCGAAAAGGTCAAGTTTTTAGTAAAAATTGAATTATCGATGATTTTTCAAAATAAAATCTATTTTATGCTAAAGTATGACTCAGAGATGACTAAATGTCGATGTCTCGTCAGTCCAATTGATCATTTTTATGCATTTTTGTCTGCTGAATCCATTCCCATCATAAGATTTTTCAAAAGGTCAGGTTTTTGAGTAAAATTTAATTTTCCATGATTTTTCAAAATAATATCTATTTTATGAGCAATTCTCTTTGAAATCGGCCGATATCGACCATTTTTTTGTTATATTTTTGATTTGGCTCAAACTTTGTGGGGGCCTTCCCTATGACTAAAGAAGCTATTTTGTGCCAGACTTGTATGGGTGAACATACAAGTCTCCATACAATTTTGGCAGCTGTCCGTACAAAAATGGTACGTAAAAAATTAAACAGCTGGAACTTTTGAGTGAATTTTCTGATCAATTTGGCGTCTTCGGCAAAGTTGTAGGTATTGTTGAGGACTATTGAGAAAGCAAGGTACACGGAAAAAAATTTCCGAATTCTTTATTAACATTTTTTTTTACAATTACTCAAATTCCCAAATCTTGAAAAGTTTTAGAGGACAAAAAACCCCATTTTTTTGAGCCATAGAGAAGTATGGTCAAAAAATATGCCGCCTTGTTATGAATTTTTGAAAAGGCAGTTATTTTTGGAAAAAAATTAAAATTTCATACAAAACAAAATTTGACTTAATTTTTTATGTCAAATTTAATTTCCAATCGAAAAGTACAGATTTTTGTTAAACGGCTCCGTTTTCAAGATATAGCCACCCAAACATTCAATATTGCGCCCTTTAAAAATGTTATTCTTGATTTTTTTGAAAATTTTGTATTTGAAAAGATCGGATTTTTTTACGAATGTTTTATGTTTTAACATTGAAAATCGGAACATAAGTTGCTGAGATAAATATCGACATTATAAAATTATGGGGTTTTTGGGTAAGATTTAGACAACCTCAATTTTTCTCTCTTTTGTTTAAACCGCTGTTCTATTTCTTTTTGACAATTTCATAGAAAATCAAAGATCAGAATCTTTTAAAAATTCATATTTTTAGAAAAAGTCACTCATGGTCAATATTTTTAAAAATCAAAAAACTGCAAATATTTCGCTTAAACCAAACTTTGGGTGACTATATCTTGAATACGGAGTCCTTTATCAATAAATCTGTAAAGTACTTTTCGATTGCAAATCAAATTTAACATAAAATGATTAGGTCTAATTTCGTGTTGTATGAAATTTCGATTTTTTCCAAAATCACATTTTTTTCAAAAATTCATAACTTGGCGGCAGATTTTTTGACCATATTTATCTATGGCTCAAAAAATGGGGTTTTTGTCCTCTAAAACATATAAAAAATCTCGAAAATAAAAAAATACGTGTTTTGGGAATTTGAGTTTTTGTGAAAAAAAGTTAATAAAAAATTCGGCAATTTTTCCGTGTACCTATTTTTTCTTAATAGTCCTTAAAAATACCTACAACTTTGCCTAATACGCCAAATTGATCAGAAAATTCACTCAAAAGTTCCAGCTGTTTAAATTTTTACGTACCATTTTTGTATGGACAGCTACCCAAATTGTATGGGTGAACCAATGGCACAAAATAGCTTCTTTGGTCATAGGGTAGGCCCCACAAAGTTTGAGCCAAATAAAAAAATACAACAAATAAAAATGGTCGATATCGGCTGATTTCGAAAAGAACTGCTCATAAAATAGATTTTATTTTGAAAAAATCTATTTTTACTCAAAAACTTGACCTTTTCGAAAAAATCTAATGATGGGAATGGATTCAGCAGACAAAAATACATTATAAATGATCAGTTAGACTGACGAGACATCGACATTTAGTTATCTCTAAGTCATACTTTAGCATTAAATAAATTTTATTTTGGAAAAATCATCGAAAATTCAATTTTTACTCAAAAAGCTGACCTGTTTGAAAAAATCTTATGATGGGAATGGATTCAGCAGACAAAAATACATAAAAAATGATCAATAAGACTGACGAGACATCGACATTTAGTTATCTCTAAGTCATACTTTAGCATAAAATAGATTTTATTTTGAAAAAATCATCGAAAATTCAATTTTTACTCAAAAAGCTGACCTTTTTGAAAAAATCTAATGATAGGAATGGATTCAGCAGACAAAATTACATGAAATATGATCAATTAGATTACCGAGACATACTTATTTAACGTTCTGCAAAGCATTTTTGATTTTTATTATTGATATCCCAGCATAATATGACTTGCATGCAAGTTGGAAAAACTTGAATGAGAACCAACTCAAAATATAATTTTAAAATGGCTATAAATATGCGTAGAAACAATCAAATTTTAAAAACCAGGGGTGTTTTAGAAAGGGAAAACGTGAACTATAAGATACATGTATTGGTTCAGTTGTTTATTCAATAGTTCTTTTGTAAAATAGTCGACAAAGTAGCTAATTTTGACCTAAACTAACATTTCAAACGGGTGTATCTCAAAATTGGGACCATTTGGAGCAATTCTGGACCCGGATTCGGATTCAGCAGGCAAAATTTTACTAGGAACACATATACTCGTCTCAGAGACAAAATCTTGTTGGACTGTGTTATTAAATCCCACTATTTTGCCGCCATCTGAAAAAAAAAACAGACATTATTGGAGTCATATTTTAGGTAAGAAGCCCAAATTTGGAAAATGAAAAAAAAAATCTTAATTCCAGGGTTGTTACGGACGGCGCGGATCGCGCGGATAGCGCGAATTTGGCGCGGATTTGCTGACTAATTTTGCTCAGGCGCGGATTTCGCGCGGATGGCAATTTTGATAAATAAATAGATAGAATTACTTTCAAGTTATTAAGAAAAATATTATCAAGAATTGCGAGAATATGTTTTTTTTTCATTGAGTGCAATTTCAATTTCTTAAATTGAATTAAATTAAATTAAATCCGTTTCCTGAAAATGTTTGTTTGTATTTTCGAAAAATTAAGATGTAAGATTATGTAGAGATTATTTTTTAAATTTATGGTTGACAAATTACTTAATAAAATTTCTACTACACTTAACTAATTTCTTAATATATCCGGCTCTGAATATGTAATTTCTTTTGAATTTGAGTAATGTTTTTTCAACCTTATTTATTTTTAATTTTATAGTGGATATATTTACCGGTACAAATATTTTTCTAAATTTAAACATTCTTGGCAAAAAATAAAAGAGATCAGAACATTCAAAAATTGATGCTTCATCATTAAAAATAAAAATTTCAAAAATTCGAAACTTTTTTTTTATTTTAATAGTTTTTCAATCAAAATTTTTAAAATTCAAGTTTAAAAAAATTTTGAATTTCAAAAATTGTAATTAAAAAAATCCGAAATTTCTAAATTCAGAGTTTTAAAAATCAGAAATTCAAAACCCCAAAAAAAATCCAAAATTCAAAATTTAAAGAAAATTTAAAATTAAAAAAAATCAAAATTAAAAAAAATCAAATTTTGAAAAGTAAAAAAAAATTAAAACAATTTTGCAACAAACAAAAAACGGAAATCTAAAAAATCTCAAACAAAATTTCAATTATTAATTCCTCAATTCCGATATTCTTAAATTCTTAAATTCCTAAATTCTTAAATTCTTAAATTTTTAAATTCTTAAAATCCTTAAATTCTTAAATTCTTAGAAGAAAATATTTAAAATATTGGAAATGCAATTTGTTTTGGAATGAAATTTTAGTGAGGAATTTAGAATACAATCTGTATTTAAATTTATAGATTTTGAATTTTTGAGAATTTCGAAATCTAAAATTTAATCATATTAAAATTTTAGATTTTGGTTTTTATTAGCTTATATTTTTGAAGTTAAGTTTTATTTATTAGATTTTTAAATTTTGTTTATATTGGTTTATAATTTTCTATTTTGTTTATATTGGTCAAAATTATTGTAGTATCCCTCTGATTTGCAAAAAGATTTTTTTTTGTGACACTTTTCTTGACGTCTCTTGAGGTATTTTTTTTAAGGGTTTTTGCTTTCATTCCTTCAAACATAAAACAAGTTTATTTTTTTATTAAATACTTTCTGTATTAGTTTTTTTCTTTGGAAATAACATTTCTTAAATGTGGTCGCGATTTTTTTTTATATGGCGCGAATTTCGCGCGGATTGAGGTTTCAGTTGGCGCGGATTTTATTTCGACTTTCCCGTAACAACCCTGTAATTCGATTGGAAACTTAAAGAAGAATTCGGACAATAGAGTATAAAGTTTTTTTTTTTCAAATAACTAAATTTTATTTTTTTTTAGTTTTAATTTTTTAAATTAAGTATTAAGTTTATGATTTTTTGCTTCCTTTTTTCAAAAGGTCCCATCAACATAGGACATCCGTGGCGCATAGGAAATTTTGAGAGAAAAAAACTATAGAATTTTAATAATTTTATATTTTTTAAATTTCAATTTTTTTTTATTGTAGCATTTTGAAATGCATGCTAAATTTTTAATTTTCTGAATCACTAAATCTTTGAAATTTAGAACTCATGAATTTTTTTTTTTTGTTATTTATTTTTTTTTTGAATTTTCCAATTTTGGATATTGTATTTTTTTTGTTTATTCGTGATTCTAAATTTTTAAACTCTAATTTTTTCTCAAATTTCTCAATTTTAAAATGTTGTTTTTTCATATTTGTATTTCTAGATTATTACTGAATTTTAAATTTCAGCGTTTTAATTTTTATTTATTTATTAAATTTATGATTTTTTGCTTCCTTTTTCAAAAGGTCCAATCAACATAAAACACCCGTGTTGCATAGAATATTTTGAAAAATACTCTAGAATTTTAATAATTTTATGTTTAAAATTTCTAATTTTTTTTGTAGCATTTTGAAATACATATTTAAATTTTTGATGTTCTGAAATACTAAATCATTAAGATTTAGAATATATGAACTTCTTTTTTTTTTGTTATTTCAAATTTTAAGACTTTTTTTTATTTTCCAATTTTGGATATTGTATTTTTTGTGTATTTGTATTTCTAATTTTTTTTAATCTCTCATTTTTGTTTATATATAACTGGGCTGAACGAAAAATAACAAGGGGACCTAATGAAATGTCAAATTAAAAGTTAATCAAATTTATTTACAATGCTTACTTTTCATATTTCTTTAATTGTGACTTGAAATCAGATAAAATTTTCAATAAAGGTTTTTTTTTAATAATTGAACATGATTTTTGCATCCATTAACCCCTCGGTCATTTCGGTTTGTTTTGGTTTTTTGACGTTTGTCTGCTTTTTAACTGGGCTACTTCCAGTTACTGAACAACTACTGTATTTAACTCAGAAATAACGAACTTATCTTCGCAGTGTCCAGATCCTGATCGTGCTCGAGCTGTCACTGTCCCTACGAATTATGTTGGGTGTAATCGGGCGGTAGGCCTTTAAAAATCAGTTACAAGCCGCTTGTCAAAAAACTTTAGCTAGAAAGAAAAAAAAGCAGATCTGATGCATGCAAATCAACTTCTGTGTAACTCAGAGGTGTGACTGTGTTGGTAAATTTTAGACAGGAAAACCTTATTTTCAAAATCGAAGTGAAGTGAATACAGACTAATGTGACAAAACTTTAAAGATAAAAAAAATAATACCAGCTTCTTTGTCGATTTCTTAGCAAAATGTTTGGGACTGAAAAACTAAGGACAAGCAGTTGTTGCTCTGAACATTCAAATTAATATAAAAAGTACTCATTTCGAACAACGCTCATCTCCCACAAACTTATTCAATTCTATCCAACCTTTCTTCACCGTGTAAACCCGCGAGTGACAGTTCGGACGCGCAAACGTTTTGTTGTCGTTTTCGCTTTCGCAGCAAAACGTCAAAAAACGTAAACGATGGCTGCCGGTCCGATCGCGGAACGTAATCAGGGTGAGTTTTCTCGTTTATTTCTGGCCAATTTGAAACAAATTTTGGTTGAAAACTCTGCGAAATTGCATAGCATTTATAGGCGCATAAATATTTGATGGATTTTAGACAGAAAGTGTGTTAATTCGAGTGTTTTTCAACCCGAACTTGTCTAACCTAAAACCCCTTCAAACATTTGTTTACGTTTCTTTCCGGCTTTGCAGATGCCACCATTTACGTGGGTGGGCTCGACGACAAGGTCTCGGAGACGCTGCTGTGGGAGATGTTTGTCCAGGCCGGTCCCGTCGTGAACGTGCACATGCCCAAGGACCGAGTCACGCAGATGCACCAGGGTTACGGGTTCGTGGAGTTCCTCGGCGAGGAGGACGCCGATTACGCGATCAAGATTATGAACATGATCAAGCTGTACGGCAAGCCGATCCGCGTTAACAAGGCCTCGGCCCATCAGAAGAATCTGGACGTGGGTGCGAACATCTTCATCGGAAATCTGGACCCGGAAGTGGACGAGAAGCTGCTGTACGACACGTTCTCGGCGTTCGGAGTGATTCTGCAGACGCCAAAGATTATGCGCGATCCGGAGACGGGCAATTCCAAGGGCTTTGCGTTCATCAACTTTGCCAGCTTCGAGGCGTCGGACGCGGCTATGGATGCCATGAACGGACAGTACCTCTGCAATCGACCGATTTCCGTTTCGTACGCGTTCAAGAAGGATTCCAAGGGAGAACGACACGGTTCCGCGGCTGAGCGTCTCCTGGCGGCCCAGAACCCGCTGTCCCACGCCGATCGACCTCATCAGCTGTTTGCGGACGCACCGGTTCCACCTCCAATCATGCCGATTATTCCTTCCCATCCAATGATGCCACCTCCTCTCATGGCTCCGCCTCCTCCTCCAACACCGGCCGCCGTTCCGCCACCCCCACAAATCCCGTCCCAGTTCAACCCGGGAGCGATTCCACCACCCCCACTCCCCCCACCAATCGGACAACCCCCGCTGCCCCCATCCGGACCACCGATGTCCATTCCGGCGCCGCCCCGCATGATTCCACCTCCGCCGTGGCAACAACCCGCCCCGCCACCACCCACGCCCCCCGCAATGCCGGCCGGTGTCGGAGTGCCGCGGCCACCCCCGCCAACGTGGCGACCTCCACAGCCTCCCCTTCCGCCCCAGATGCCACCCGGAGCGTTCCCCGGGCAGCCGAGGCTTCCGCCACCGCCGCCGACCAACTTCAGCGCGGACACGTTCAATTTTTGAGCTCGGCTTTTTCGAAATCGTACAATTATCGTGCATTTAAGATCAATAAAGAGGACCATCGGGTGAACCGGGAGCATTGCCTTTCTTTTGATGACATTATTATTATTATTATTTTTCAAAAATCGTCTATTTTGAGACAAAAAAAAGTTTCATCGAAATTTTCAAACAGCTCAAAGATAAAAAAACTTTATGTATTCTAAATGGTTTATATCGGAGCATTTGGTACGGTATGTCCACGTATCCTTCCTCCCTTGTTGATTCTGATTCCGTTCAAAGAATCTTCTTTGCAGTAAACACAATGTAGTAGGGCTGGCCGCTTTAATTTTTATACAGTAGTTGTTCGGTAACTAGGCGTTGTTTAAATGGGCTGCTTTTTAACTGGGCGCTCGATAACTGGGTCGTAGCCCAGTTAAAAAGCAGACAAACGTCAAAAAACCAAAACATACCAAAATGGCCGAGGGGTTAATGGATGCAAAAATCATATTCAATAGATAAAAAAAACTTTTGATTAATTTCAAGTTACAATTAAACAATTATAAAAAGTAAGCATTGTAAATAAATTTGAGTAACTTTTATTCTTATATTTCATCTGGAAAATATTATGCATCGGTGGTCCCCTCGTTATTTTTTGTTCAGCCCAGTTAACGAGCAACATTAATTTTGGTGACTGGGCTACGAACAACTACTGTAATGCTTTTGACGTAGACTTACGTCTTTGTCGAAGGTACTGGGGTGTCATTCCAAAAAACCCGGGCCGAAGGCCCTGGATTACTGCGTCATCCGTCAAACGCTTATATCTTCCTTCCCTCAAATCGAATCGACACGATTTATGTTCCATTCGATTCGAAAATTATTCAGCAATTTGCTATAAAACTTTCATTGTTGGCAAAATAGTTTAACTATTGAAACAATTGAATGTTTTAAAATGTTTTCAAAATGCACAGATTTTGCAAGCAAAATGAGCGCTTCCCACTCACGGACGGGAATGTCAAGTACCTATTTTGAGGGAAAATCATCCGAGCAACGCGACCGAGTGTCGGTCGCGAAAAAGGAGGAAGTAGCGGGCCGAAAGGCTATATAAGAACGCGCGCCAGAGCCCATTCTATCATTCACGTCTCAGACGTCGGACCGGCAGCAGCAGCAGCAGCAGCAGGAAAGCTCAGCCCAGAGCAGCAGCAGCAGGAGAGAGGGACCAGAACTGGAAAAGAAGCGCGCATCGCCTTCTCGTCGTCACCGTCAGCCAGTTGCCTCTCGATGGCCGGACCGTTTGGATCTTTCGTGGTTGCCGTGGTTCGGAGTTGCCTCACTCCCCGTCCCTCGTCCCACCCGGGACGAGGCATCAACGAGATGAGGCGCGCGCCTGCTGCCTTCCGCTGAAGAGCCTCTCGTGGGTCAAGCCGTGGTTGTGAAACAACAACTAGCTCGTCGCATTCGCGGCGAGCGCTTCTGAAAGAATTGCGTCGTGTCCAATTCCAAACTGTTGAAAGAGTTGCCTAACTCCCCGTCTCTCATCCCACCCGTGATGAGTCGTTGAAATGCCTTTCAGGAACTAGTGTTGGTCTTCGGGGGTGACGGATTGCACAGCTTTCTGAACCCCTCTCTCCCCCACATTATGGTACCAAACTTTCATTCGATTTCATTCGTTTTTCTCTCCTCCATTCGATGTTTCCATTGTTTAAATAGGGCTTTCTAGTCAAAGATTTACCAACACATTCAAAGTATGGTTACATGACAGTTGACTTGACTGGAGTGTTTAAGTTCTGTTTTGTCGGGGGGTCCATCTCCCATTTACGATCTTATTCCGTTAATGTATTTCAAGTAGCTAGCTAATTCTTCAAAATTAAGATATGGAAAACTCAATGTCCACATCTCAAAACTTTACGTAGTCTACGCCATTCCGGTTATGTCTGTGACATAACTACTTTGACTTTTTTGGAGACTTTTTGACACAATTCCTTCTGTCAAAAATGTCTGATTGATGAGACTGACATTTTTTTCTTTCTTTCTAATTTATTGATCGAAAATCAAACTAAAACTTCACACGAAAATGAAAAATATAAAAATTTACATTGATTTTCGACAATCCGAAATTTTTGAAAACATCGAGTTGCCAAAAAAGGGATGGCACTGTATAAACAAATCCAGAGATCATTTTTTGTGTGTTTTTGAATACATCTGGCTGAAGGTGGTTTAAAAAACTCAAAAAATTAAAAAAAAAATGTTTAATGGACCATTAAAAAACCGGAAACTAAAACATTGATTACAGTATTTGTTCGGTAACTGCCCAGTCACCGAATGCTGCTCGCTAACTGGGCTGAACGAAAAATAACGAGGGGACCACCAATGCATAATATTTTCCTGATGAAATATAAAAATAAAAGTTTACTTACGATGTTTACTTTTCATATTTCTTTGATTGTAACATGAAATGAAATAAAAGTTTGAAAAAAGTTTTTATTATTTATTGAACATGCTTTTGCATCCATTAACCCCTCGGTCATTTCGGTTTGTTTGGGTTTTTTGACGTTTGTCTGCTTTTTAACTGGGCTACGGCCCAGTTATCAAGCGCCCAATTAAAAAGCAGCCCAGTTAAACAACGCCCAGTTACCGAACAACTACTGTATATGGGAGCATTCTTTTATAACGTTACGCATTAATTGGATTTTTGAACAAAATTTCCATACAAATTTTGAAGAATTATAGAAATCGTAAAAACACTGACAACGATATTATTCGTAAAAGCAAACTTGACATTTCGTAAACTTTTAAACGTTACCAAAAATATGTTTAATCCTCAAATTCCAAATTTATCTAAATAATTTCTTGAGAGTTTTTGTTATACAGTCCAGACTCGATTATCCGAAGGCTTTTTCAAAATTTCACTTCGGATAATCGAATCTCGAAGAATATTTTTTTTCATTGTCTTATTTTTGACTATTGAGTTTTAGTTTGACCCTTAAACTACCCTAACGTGATTAGGAATTTTTAAATCCAAGATGGCGACAAAAATGGCGATGATGAAATATTGAAAAAAAAGCATTTTGGAATTTTACAGGCAAAAAATCAAATTATTCGCTCTACAGCATTGCCTTGGCGTTCTCGATTGCGAGATTCCTACTCGAAACTAAGTGTCCGAAGGTTTGATTGTTGAGGCAATTGCAAACCTCTTTTTACACCTTAGCTTCCATTCACCCCGGTATTTGAACTGACGACTTTTGGATTGTGAGTCTAACTGCCTACCAGTGACTCCACCAGGACAGGACCCAGGGAGACGACTCCTACACCTGGACTGAGCTAACGACCTAACCTTTTTTTTAGGTTAGTCCGGGGCCAACATTTACTTCCCGTCCGACGGAAGGCGTGATCAGACAAATCTCGTCTCAAAATTTGCCACCGGGACCTTCTGGGATCGAACCCAGGCCGACTGGGTGAGAGGCAATCACGCTTACCCCTATACCACGGGCAATACAGGCAATCAACCATTAAAATTTGACTAAAATGGGTTCGCAGAACTCGAATTTGATGTTTAAAATAATCAAAACATCGGACAATCGAGGCTTCGGAAAATCGAGTCTGGACTGTACCATGGTGTCGTATCGGTAAAGTGTACGGATTTTTCCTCAGCAAGAGTTTGTAGCCTTAGGCATAACACAGCCTTCGAACTTTTGAACTTTTACCAGCCTGGAATTATTGAACTTTTGAATAATTTTAAAATTTTGAGATTAACGAACTTTTGAGATTTGAATCTTTGACTTAGCCAAATTTGTTGTCAATTTTCTTATGCATATAAATATTTTTTTTGTTCTGAAATTCAATATTTTTTTAAATTTACAATTTCATTAAAACTTTAAAAAAAAAAATTTTCGGATTTAAAACTTATTAAATTTTGAATTTAGTTTTTTTTTAATTTTTTTTTAAATCTTAGAACTATCAAAATTTTATGTCAAAATGTTTAAAGTGAGCAGATTTTTAAATTTTCAATGTGAAAATTTTGAATTTATACAAAAAATAATATTTTATTTTATACTCATATTTTAAAATTTTTAAATTTAGTTTTTTTTTGATTTTGGTATTTGTTAAATTTGAAAAATTAAGAACATTTTTGTTTGGCTTTTCAAATACACTATCAATTTACTTATTCTCGAAGTTTTGTATCAACAAATTTTGCTAATTAATTTTAATCGGACTTTATCGGTGAAAACTGACACAAATTTTAGAAGAAAGATGATGAAATTTTAGGTGGATAGGATGACTAAGAGTCATATTTTCTTCTATGACTATTAGTCGACCTATCCACCTGAAATTTCATCATATTTCTTCTAAAATTTGTGTCAGTTTTCACCGAAAAAGTCCGATTAAAATTAATTAGCATCAATTCTCGGTGACCAAAAACAATATGGGGATTAAAAAATGTTGTACTCTCAAAAATAGTTTTAAAATTTTCAAAATTGTAAAAACGCAACTTTTTGTACATTTTTTTTAGTTTTTGAATTATTAAAATATCAGATAATAAAATCTTGAAACGAACAGAATTTAATATTTTAATGATTAAACTTTCGATTTTCAAATTTGTTTAATTTGTATTTTTTTTTTTTTGAATACAGCAGTTTTCAATTTTCATATACCATCATCAGGGGCGACATTGGGTCTGGGGGGTGAGATTGGGTCATACAAATTGCATTTTTTTTGTCAATTTTTTTTTAATTTTATAAATCCATTTTTTTATATTTCTGATTCTGAATTTAAAAATTATAAGTAGAAGAACTTTCAATTTTTTTATAAACTTTTTTAATATGAAAATTTTAGATGTTTTGAACTTAAGTAAAAAAAAAATTGAAGGCTTATATTTTTTTATTTTAGAATTTTTAGATTTGAATTATTTTCTAATTGATAAACTTTTAACAATAATTGCAAGGGCCATATATTTTTTAAAATTTTTAAATTTAGGAAAATTTAGGTTCATAAAATTTTAATTCATGAATTTTCAAGAAGTTTGAAATCCTACACTGCCGTTCTACACATAATTGTCCCATGTAATTTTTGGGCGATTCTGACTTTTTATCATTTTTAAGTTAAGTTTTACGTATAATTTCCGAAAAACACATAAAATCTAGTACTTTGTTAAGAAAAACATTAAAAACAACACCAAGTCTGTTTGTCCCAACGTTGAACTTCTACGCATAATTGGGTCCTAAAATAAAGCTTAGATTGCTGATATTATTGTTTACAGCGATAAAGCTTATTTTTCTGAGCACAATGACTCTTTGTACGACCACAAAGAGTTTAAATGGATTTTTAAATCAATTTTGAAAAATTAACCTCGTGGTCCTCCTTGACAGAAAAGCTCCTACTTGACAGCTCGTTCCAAGGGGACCATAGTTGATCCATCAAAAAAATGTTGCCCTGTCATTTTTTTTTGCATTAAAATGAAAAAAAAGTGATCAGAAATGGTTTTTAATCGTTTTTTTACCGTTGTACATAAAAATTTACATAGGGCTTTAGTACCCAATTGTACCACCAAATATTTTCAACAATTATGCGTAGAAACACAGAAATCGATCGAAAAATTTCAATCGCGTTTTTCTCAGTAGCCCTTTTTTAACATGGGACAATTATGCGTAGAACGGCAGTATAGTTCTGAAGTTTTTTTTTTATTTAAATGTTTTTTTAATTTTATTTTCAAGCTAATGTTTGAGATTTAGAATTTTTGAATTTCTTTATAATTTGAAATTTAAAAATAATCAAAATCCCTTTGTTATATTTTTTCCGGAAAATAGAATGATTTTTCCAAATATGTTTTTGTGGCTAACTTTTGTTTTGGCCAAAAATATCCGGCCTTTTGATTTTCGGAAGTTTTTTTTTTTTTAATATCTGGTCTTAAAGTTGTATAAATATTACCCAAGGAAACATAAGTTAAAACAGGGTTGCCAGATCATCGCAGATCTTTGCCTCGCTGGAAATCAAACTGGTAAAATCTAAAAAATAAACCGTTCCCTACTTACCACATACTTCTCCGCCAGCATACTCGCGCAGTACGCCCTGGCCTCCGGGTAGCCTTCGGTCGTAACGAAAGTCCCACTGTTTGCCACCGCGACGCGCGCTCCTCCGAGCAGCGCATGCAGCAGGTTGAACTGAGCCTCAATCCAGGCACAACTGCCGGACATCGTGCTGACTGCCACGTTCACCACCGTTCCGAGATTCTTCCGGTAGACGAAGAGGGACGGATCGTCCGCCAGGGGCTGGATCTTCAGCTGGGTTTGCTCGTAGAAGTGTTTGATTTCGGAGTAGAATTTGAGCACTTCGTCGGAGTTGAAGGGGATTCCGGACGGAGGTGGGACTTCTTGCACGAGTCCGCGCTCCTTCATCATTTGGTTGCGCAGGTCGATGACCTCCGTGTTGATCCGTTCCAACTGCTTGCAAAGCTCGGCCGTCCGGTCAACGTCCGCCAGTGTCGTCTCGCGACCATCGTTTGCCCCGAGAAGCTGATTGAAGCTTTCGATCAAATCCAGCACGGATTTCTCCTGGTTGATGAAGCTGGCCACAAACTCCCCGTCATATCCGGCCAACGTGTCCATGTAGACGTTCAGCAACGTCTGAAAGCTCGCTTTGTGGGCCAAAATAGCCCGTTTGCGTTCCTCCTTCAGCTCGATGTCCAGCTTCTTGCGGCGCAACCGTTCCGAAAGTTCCTCCAACCGTCGGTTGACCACTTCCGCTTCCGCCAAGCTCGTCGCTTCAAACTCCGCGGCCACCCGGTCCTGCTCCCGAATCGCTTCCCACAGCATCGGTTCGTCCTCGTCCTCCAGCACAACGACCTGCTCCGGCAACTTCCGCTCGGGAGGAACCTGCTTCACGACCACTTCCGCCTCTCGCACCTTCGCCTGTCCCTGCTCCAGCTTGCGGCGAACCGAGGCCAGCCGCTTGACTTCCTGCTTCTGGGAGCCCTTCACAAGGCGAACCGTGGCCGCGTCACCGTCGGGACCGGCAACCTGTCGGGAATCGGCGGAGCTGATGGTCACCTTCAGATTGGGGACGGAGCGGGTTTGATCCAGTGGGGAAGGAATGCTGGCTGCTGCGCAGTTTTCATTTCGGAAGTGGGACTTGACGCGGGATTTTGGCTTGACGGTGGACGGCGGAACGGAGGCCACCGCGTTTTTGGTCTTCAAATTTCGAACGTCTTCGAAGTGAGACTGGTGGTGGAAATTGTTTTTCAATGGATTTTCAAAATAAAAAATGAAATAACTTACCATTTTTGAATTCTTTTGCGGCAAAATTCGAGATATTTTTGACAGGAGCGGTGTTTGGAAAGCAAAATAACAACAAATTTAACCGAACACGTTTAATTTGAATTGCCCATTTTAAAATGTTTATGCACGCAAAAATTAATCCTGGGCAATTCTAAAGTTTAAAATTTCAAAACTTTTTGAAAAATTCTAAACATTTCTCCTGCATCCTGAAATTCTGAATTGGGTACTAAAGCCCTATGTCAATTTTTATGTACAACGGTAAAAAACATGATTAAAAACCATTTCTAAGGGACCATCCATAAACCACGTGGACACTTTAGGGAGGGGGTATGGCGATTGTCCATGCTCCATACAAAAAAGATTTTTTTTTTTGTATGGACAATTGTCCACGAAGGGGGGGAGGAGTACGAGATTCTCAAAAAAGTGTCCACGTGGTTTATGGATGTTCCCTAATCACTTTTTTCATTTTAATGCAAAAAAATGACAGGACAACATTTTTTCGATGGATCAACTATGTACTATGGGGTTTCAGGCGGCCATAAATCGAAAAACCGACATACTCTAATTATTTTTTTGGTATTTTTTTCGAAAATAAACATTCTAACTAAGACAAATCCGGAGTTTGAAAGTTGTAGGTTCAAAATTCACTGAATTGCAGACCTTCAAAGGCGAAAATGGTAAGAAAAAACATGTTTTTTGACAAAAAATGATTATTTTTTACAGTTGTACTGTGTAGCTGTTTATGTATTTTTTCCTGCATCATTATATATATTCAGAAAGGTAATTGATTCAACTTTTCAAAAACATTTTACAAAACACACTTTTACTGACTAAAAAAAAAAATAAAAATCAAAAAAGATGGATTTTTATTCAAAGTTTAGTTTTTTTCAACTTTGTTAATGGAGTACTTTTTTTGTGTGCATTTGTGCGATCTGAAAATTTTGCAGCTTAAAATTTGAACCATGTCCTAACTTGTCTCCAAATTTCAAAGTGCACTTATGTGCACTTTTTGAGTTATGCCATTTTGAACATTTTGATTCGTGCAAGAAAATCAATGATTTCGTGTATACGCTTGGTAAAAATCACATTATTTACCTGCGGAGGCAGAAATGACGTACCTGCTACACTCAACCCCCGGTGGTTGGTCACTTTTTCGTTTGAAACTTTTTTAGTTTGTACCCCGCTGGTTGGTCAAAGTCAAACTAAAAAGTGACGAACTGTCACTTTTTACACGGCGCTCACGCACACTATCAAAACAAACGTTTGATAGTGTGTGTGAACTCCGTGTAAAAGGGGTGTCAAACTAAAAAGTGACCCCGTTCGTTTGACAACAGTTGGTGTCAAACCATCGGGGTTTGAGTGTATGTATGTTTAGAAATTGATTTGATATTCATGATTTTGTTGGTACTTAGGTACGTTTAATAACATTAGAAATTCCTATTCTAAGTATTTTACAGAAACGATTCGTCGAATATTCATATCAGTTCGTTGTTGTGTTCTTTTGAAAGTATGGATAATAATACCGTAGTGTCCCTGTACGATATAACGAAGCACTATTCTGAAAACGTGAGAACTGCTTTCGAGTATATTTGTAAGAATTACAACATTGCAGAACCATCACATGATCAACTCAGGGAAAATCGAAAATTAAACTTTTTTTTTGGAAATATATCAAAATTCATTTGTTTTCATTATACTAAGTGCAAACAACACAAAAAAGCAAAAAAATATTTTTGGCCGCTCGCTTATATGGAAATACCCCATAGTGCTATGGTCCCCTTGGAACGAGCTGTCAAGTAGGAGCTGTTCTGTCAAGGAGGACCACGAGGTTAATTTTTCAAAATTGATTTAAAAATCCATTTAAACTCTTTGTGGTCGTACAAAGAGTCATTGTGCTCAAAAAAAAGCTTTATCGCTGTAAACAATAAAATCAGCAATCTAAGCTTCATTTAGGACCCAATTCCTAAATTCGAATTTCTACAATACACTCAACCCCGGTGGTTGGTCACTTTTTCGTTTGACAATACCGTAAGCTGGGGTCAATCGGGACACTGGGACAGCAGTTTCAACCAAGTTGGAGCACAATAAATATTTTGATTTTTCAAGTTGGTTTCGGTTACTGAGTCTGTTCTAACCAACAAAATGTGTACATCCATTTCCAAATTTGAAAGTTTTAAGTGCTCTAAAACTGCTGTCCCTATTCAGACTGCAGTCCCAATTCTCTCCAGATTACGGTATTTATACTTTTTTTTATTATTAAATTCTAAAATTTAAAGATTCTAAAATTCTAAAATTCTAAAATTCTAAAATTCTAAAATTCTAAAATTCTAAAATTCTAAAATTCTAAAATTATAAAATTATAAAATTCTAAAATTATAAAATTCTAAAATTCTAAAATTCTAAAATTCTAAAATTCTAAAATTCTAAAATTCTAAAATTCTAAAATTCTAAAATTCTAAAATTCTAAAATTCTAAAATTCTAAAATTCTGAAATTCTAAATTCTGAATAAATAGCTGAACATTTTTTGTATACATTGTCAAAGGAAAGGAAAAATAGCTCAAATCAAATAAAAATGTTTTCAAAAAAATATTTGCTTATTTTTAATTTTTGAATTATTTTTTCTGATATTTTGATTTTGAAAATTGTATTTTTTTATATTTATTTTGAAACATCAAAAAATGCGCAAAACAAACCCGTTTTTTAAGTTTATATTTTCCGTGTCTTTTTATCCAGGTAGAGATGGATTCTGCAAACACATAGTTTGTTTGACAGTTGCTTTGCAAAAACGGCAAAATCGACGGTTGCGACCGTAAACAAACTAAACTTTTCCGCGAGTTTCTTGAAAAAATTGCACAATTTTCATGAGATTAAGAGATTTTATAGGCTTAATTTGTTAAAATAGGATAGTGCGAGTACATTCGACGAAAACCAGCAAGCGGATCGACGGATTTCAGTCACCATGGATAAATTTACCGTGAGTTAACCAACCCCCAAAATTGTCAACAAAAACTTTCAATCCCTCAAAAAACCTTCCTTTTCCAGCTCGACATGGACGAGCTCCTGTCGGACATGCAAAGCCTGCAGGTGTCCGCACTGAGTCGGGCCGCTAAAATCAGCCCGCTGGTCCAGGGCCGCACGCTCGGTCCGGACTGCGCTCCGTTCGCCTATTCCACGACGGACGCCGACAGCGAAAACGACCCCAATCTGAGCAACGTCTCGTCCTCGGAGCCGGATTCGGAACCACCGCCGGAACGATACGTGCCGAATTTGAAGGTGACGATAGGGAGGTCCCAGGAGGGGACGCGCAAGGTGGATATTGGCGAGCTTGGGGCGTTGGTTTCGTTCCGGATGTTTGAGCAGGAACGGGAGCGGGAACGGAGGAAGGAGGTGGCGCGGGTGTTGGAGGAACGGCAGGTTCGGGTGCGGGAGGCGGATCGATTGCGGGAAGAGCAGCACAGGGAGCGGTTGAAGAAGGTGGCGGAGGAGAAGGAGAGACGGGCGAGGGAGGTTGAGGTGAAGCTTCTGGAGGCGATCCGGGAGCAGGAACGGGCGGCGAAGGAGTTTGAGGAGCGGAACAATGCGGAGATTGAGGCGGAGAATCGCCGGCTGGCGGAGGTTTCCGAGCAGTTGAGACGGAAGGATGAGGAGATGAAGCGCAAACAGGCGATGTTTGAGGCGATCCGGACGCACCAGGGCAACTTCCGGAAGATGACGGACGTGTTCACGAAGACGTTGCAGGCCAAGGCGGAGTATTTGGCGAATTTTGGCGCGCAGAAAAAGTCGGTGCAGACGGTGGTGAAGGCGTTCGAGCAGTTGCTGCATGGAGTTAACGTAAGTCGGGAAGTGACGCAGCAGGACGTTGACAGGGCGGTGGATTACTGCAAGCAGATGGAGCAGATCAACGCGGAGGTTGGCGAGATTTTGAACCGAATTCAGCAGGAGGTGGCGGATCGACAGAAAAAGGAGCAAGAGCAAGCGGAAGCTCAAAAGCAGCAGCAAAAGCCGGAGGCACCACCGGAGGTTGCACCGCCGGTTCCGCAGGACACTCCGGATACGACGGCGCCGAAGGCCGCTCCCCCACCCAATCCCCTAGCGGCGTTCGTGTCCCAGGAGAGTCTGGCGTTCTACACGGAAATCAAATCATTCTACGAGCAGCACCAGGCCGCGGTCAAGACCCTGCTGGACGACGCCTCGATGAAAACGTATCGCTTCAGCTGCCAAAAGGCCATTAACACCCCGGTCAACGCCATCTCCGCCGTCAGCCGGGAACACTTCCTCGACAAATTCACCAAACTGGACGCCCTGCTCAGCGGTCAACAGGTCCGCGTCGGCGATCAATCCGTTTCCATCAACGCCCACCCCCTCGGCCGAACCTACTGCACCATGCTGCTCGCCAAGAAGTTCGTCAGCCAAGCGGACACGGCCATCTCCAGCAACCAACTCGCGGCCTTCCCCATCGCCTCCATCATCGTCGCCCTGTGGCAAAAATACCCCGACTTTGGCCGCTTCTTCCTCGCCTATCTCCACAAAGAGTGCCCATACCTCGTCCCCTACTACCTCCCCCAACTCGCCGGACAATCCCAAGAGGACTACCTTAAAGCCATCGGCTACCGTTTCTCCTCCGAAGGCATCCTAGAAAAGCAAGACCAATACCTCAAGCGAATGACCGGCCTGGCCCGCCTCTACGGCGCAGTCATCGTGACCAACCTGCGCCGTGGCGAGTCCGCGCCCCACCCACACGGCCTCGAGTGCGGCTGGAAGTGGCTGTGCAACATCCTGAACCTGGCCCCACTCCCGGACATTTGCGCAACGCTTATAACGGAGTTCCTCCAGACGGCTGGCGGTCTCCTCTGGACGCACTATGGGCGGCAGTTCGTCAAGGTGATGCGCGTGATGCACGAGCAGTATCTGCCGGAGTTGAACAAGGTGGACGAAGGTGGGCCCAAGTCGCGGCTGGAAGGACTCGTGGCGAAGATTACCGCGGAAGGGCGGATCGAGCGGCCCGAGGGGATGATGGCGGCGGACTTTTGGTAGGGTGTTTTTGTGTGCGACTTTTGTTTCTGGTAATATATTGTTTCTGTAGAAAAAGCGAAGTTTTAGCATGATAAAATCATCCGAAAGCCACAATTGAAGATATTCTCAAAAGGAACTGTATTTCGAATCCAATACCCGTCAATACTCGATGGTAGATTGAGATAATTACATTTTTAATTTAAAATTTTGATCGTAACATCTCAATCTACAAACAACGACTGACGATCGAGAAAATACCATTTTGTCCTCGAAGCTTGTCCTCGTTTTCAAAAATTAAAAAAATTAAAAAAATTTAAGAAATTTAAAAATTGCAAAAAATATAAATTAAATTAATTTTTCAATTTTTGAATTTTAGGTTTTTTGACATTTGAAAATTTTTGAATTCAAAATTTTTAAATTTTAGTATCTTAGAATTTTAGAATTGTAGAATTTTAAATTATAGAATTTTTAAATTTAAGAATTTTTGATTTTTTTGTATTTTTGAATTTTTGAATTTTAGAATTTCAGAATTTTTTAATTTTATAATTTTTGAATTTTATAACTTTTAAACTTTTGAATTTTATAACTTTTGAACTTTTGAATTTTTGATGTTTTAAATTTTTGAATTTTTGAAATTTGGAATTTTAGAATTTTAAAATTTTAAAATTTTAAAATTTTAAAATTTTAAAATTTTAGAATTTTAGAATTTTAGAATTATAGAATTATAGAATTATAGAATTATAGAATTTTAGAATTTTAGAACTTTAGAATTTTAGAATTTTAGAATTTTAGAATTTTAGAATTTTAGAATTTTAGAATTTTAGAATTTTAGAATTTTAGAATTTTAGAATTTTAGAATTTTAGAATTTTAGAATTTTAGAATTTTAGAATTTTAGACTTTTAGAATTTCAGAATTTTAGAATTATAGAATTTCAGAATTTTAGAAATTTAGAATTTTAGAAAATTAGAATTTTAGAATTTTTGATTTTTGGAATTTTTGATTTTTTGATTATATGAATTTTTAATTTTTGAATTGAATTATTGAATTGAATTTTTGAATTTTTAAATTTTTGAATTTTTAAATTTTCTAAATTTTTAAATTTTTAAATTTTCGAATTTTTGAATTTTTGAATTTTTGAATTCTAGAATTTTTAAATTTTTGAATTTTTGAATTTTTGAATTTTTGAATTTTTGAATTTTTGAATTATAGAATTTTTAATTTTCAGAATTTTGGAATTTTAGAATTTTAGAAATTTAGAATTTTAGAATGTTAGAATTTTAGAATTTTAGAATTTTAGAACTTTAGAATTTTAGAATTTTAGAATTTTAGAATTTTAGAATTTTAGAATTTTAGAATTTTAGAATTTTAGAATTTTAGAATTTTAGAATTTCAGAATTTTAGAATTTTAGAATTTTAGAATTTTAGAATTTTAGAATTTTAGAATTTTAGAATTTTAGAATTTTAAATTTTAAATTTTAGAATTTAAGAATTTAGAATTTTAGAATTTTAGAATTTTAGAATTTTAGAATTTTAGAATTTTAGAATTTTAGAATTTTAGAATTTTAGAATTTTAGAATTTTAGAATTTTAGAATTTTAGAATTTTAGAATTTTAGAATTTTAGAATTTTAGAATTTTAGAATTTTAAAATTTTAAAATTTTTGAATTTTAGAATTTTAGAATTTTAGAATTTTAGAATTTTCGAATTTTTGAATTTTTGAATTTTTGAATTTTTGAGTTTTTGAATTTTAGAATTTAAAATTCGAATTTAGAATTTTTGAATTTTTGAATTTTTGAATTTTTGAATTTTTGAATTTTAGAATTTTAGAATTTTAGAATTTTAGAATTTTAGAATTTTAGAATTTTAGAATTTTAGAATTTTAGAATTTTAGAATTTTAGAATTTTAGAATTTTAGAATTTTAGAATTTTAGAATTTTAGAATTTTAAAATTTTAAAATTTTAGAATTTTAGAATTTTAGAATTTTAGAATTTTAGAATTTTAGAATTTTAGAATTTTAGAATTTTAGAATTTTAGAATTTTAGAATTCTAGAATTTTAGAAATTTAGAATTTTAGAAATTTAGAGTTTTAGAATTTTGGAATTTTATAATTTTTGTATTTTAGAATTTTAGAATTATTGAATTTCTTATTCTAGGATTTTTACATTTTTGATTTTTTAATTTATGCTTGCATTTTAGAATTTTTAATTTTTCTATTTTTAAATTTCTAAATTTTTTTAATTCTGATTTTTAATTTTTTTTTCATTATTGATTTCTTAAATTTTTGAATTTTGTTTATGTTTGTTAATTGTTGAAACCTCGACATTTTCGAAAATATTTATTCTTTGAAAATTTCAAAGGATTAAAAAGTTTTATAAACTTTTTCCATTTCTAGGCATGAATTAACACAAATTTGATTTGCACCCCAGCGTTGCATAAAAAAGTGATTTGTGAAAAAGTAAAAAAGTATTTAAATAATAAAGTGTTTAGATTGCATTTTAAATACATTTGTTTTTAAAATATCTTAAGTATTGAGAAAAAAAAATTTACAAAAAAAATCAAAGCGATTCCAAACCTGCTAAACATGATAATCAACGCAGGGAGCTGCCTTTTAACTGTTTTGAGTTGATAACATTTCAATTTCCATTAAAATTAAGATGTTTACTTGAAAAAAAAAACTCTTATTTTCGAGCCGATCTTGATAAATATGTGCAGCTGCATAATTTAAAAAAAAGAACAACAAATCAAATAAAATAAAAATCAAAGTTTAAAAAATAAATCCAAATTTCTAAGAACGACAAAAACAATTAAATGTTTCAGTCCTCTTTTTAAATTTTCAAACTTAAAAATTTCAATTAATGTTTAGATTTTTTATGTTTCCACTTTTTTCCGTTTATTTTTTTTTGGTTATTTTTAGATATTCATTTGTGATTACACTTGAGGTTTTTTTTTTAATTTTCATTATTTTTAAAATTTAAAAATAAACAACTTTGTAAAATTAAATTCTATTTGTTTTAGTTTTAGATTTAGATTTAGATTTAGATTTCTTAATTCATAACATCGATCAACAAAATTTTTGCGCAGGCTCAACTTGAAGGGAAGCAAGAACTTTGGGGTCCCCAAAACAATGTGCACTTTGATTTTTTCAAAAATATTTAGACAGGACCTAATATTTTTTCTCCTAAAATTTGTATGGTGAAACGAACCGTACACAGCAAATTTTTGATTGCTATTACAGTAAAATAACTTAACTTAATAATTATAAAGAAGTCTTGCCTCAAAAAAAAAATGATGTTTTCGAAAAGATCGGAAAATTTCTCGAATGTTTCATTTTTTAACATTAAAGATCGGACCATTAGTTGCAGAGATCGGCATTAGGAAATGGAGGATTGTTTGGGTTAGACTTAAGGACGACAATGCGATATCTGCGACGACTACGACAAACAAACAAACTTTTTGACAGTTTGGAAGTTTGCCTGCATTTGTTTGCAGAAACGTCAGCCGGCATACATTTGGCTTTGCCAAACGCAAACAAGTGCGAGTTTGTTTGCCACAGTCTAATACCACCGCTAGAAAACTTCAATTTTCCTTTTCATTTTTCTGTAAGCCGCTCTTTCTTAGCAACCAGAGGTCCAATCTCCAATGTTTCTCAGACAATTATATAGGAAATTTCCTTTTTTTAGATCGAAAAACTGCAAATATTTCACTGAAGTCAAACTTTCGGTGGCTACATTTTGAAAACGAGACTCTTTATCAAAAAATCTTTGAAGTACTTGTCGATTGCTGATTCAAATGAAAAAATATGAATGAAATTTCGATTTTTTTCCAAAAAATCATACTCGGCGGCAAAATGTTTGACCATACTTCTCTATTTCTCAAAAGTTGCGACTATTTTTTCGCCTAAAATATATAAAAAAATCTCGAAATGAATAAAAACCCAACTTTGGGAAATTGAGTTGTTTTAAGTTAATAAAAAATAGGTAAGATGTGTGTATCTTTTTTTTCTGAACAGTCCTCATTGTCCTTGCTCCATACAAAAAAGATTTGACATTTCCAAAAAAGTGTCCACGTGGTTTATGGATAGTCCCAAATCGTTTATTAAAATAATAAGAGAAAATGCCGAAATTAAAATCAAGTCATGATTGTTGGGCTAACAATGCATCCGACCTAATCGACACCATGTCGGTCGAATTTTGCACCGGGGAAGCATTCCAATCAGAAACAGCTGGATTCTGCAGTCACCATCCCACGTGCTCGCTCGAACACTGACTGACGTTTCTCCTGTAAACAACAACAAACTCTTCGTCCAACCGGCTCGTGTTCAACAGTCAACAGCTGATTTTCCCGTTTTTGAGTTTAGATTGCGTGCGTGGATTTTAGTTTATTCAAAATTTAAATTAAATTGGCTAAAGTTTCTAAAAATGCAAGAAGATTTGGAACTCTACCAGTACCTCCGGTCGGTGAGCTGCTGCCAGATTTGCTGTTTGCGATTTCTCAACGGCCGAGCGGATGATTTCCTGAACGTCGATGAAGGACTCAAAAAGGTGGTTCTTTTATTCGAGATATTCAACAGAATTTTGTTACAAATTTGGTAAATTTCAGCGCAACCTAACGTCCAACGAGGAAGAGAACCCCCCGAAAAAGCTGCGCGAAAATCTGTGCGTGGCTTGTCTGGGTCTGTTCGAACCTGCCCGCCTGGACGCCCTGCTCGAACAGGTCCGCAACAGTTCGGACTTCAAAGCGTACGACTGCCAATTCTTCAACAGCTCAATCTCCCTTCCGATCGTGCTGCACCTGCGCCAACTGTCGCTTTGGTTGGCGCTGCTGGAGCGCTTCCCCGCTCGGTACGATCGGAACTCTCCGGCGCCGGATGTGGCCGTCAAGGACGCGCTCAAGGCGATGTTGAACCGGAAGCTGGAGGACGTGCTGGGGAAGCCGTTTTCCGTGCACGGAGTTTCGGTGAATGTGTTCTTCGAGTACGGCGGCGAGGAGGCTGAACTGGGCGTGTTGAAGCAGGTCAAACCGGAAGTGTTTGTCAATCGGAAGGCGAACAAGCACTGCCGGAAGGAGTTTATCACGAGGAACGCGTTTGAGCGGCATTTTACGCCGACGACGGTCTGCTGGGAGCTGTTTCGGAAGCATGTGGCGGTTCCGCCGGCGGTGCAGGACGAAGGGTTGAAGCTGGAGAAGATTAGTTTCAGCGGGCCGACGGTTTTCTTGGCCGGAAGGTACAACAAGATCTCGCGCGAGCTTAGCCAGACGCCTTGGATTTTGGATGGCAAGCGGAAGATGGAAAATAGCGTGCAGGAGATTATGGCGAAGGTTGTGGCGCCGTATTTCGGCGTTGCTGACCAGAGTTTGATCTTTTCCTCAAGCGGAAGGGAAGACGTGGACGTGCGCTGCCTCGGCGAAGGTCGCCCGTTTGTACTGGAGATCCCGTACGCGTTCAAGGACTACCTTAAGGAATCTGCCGCCGAAGAGATGGAGCAAGCGATCGACGCCTCGAAGCTCATTTCCATAAAAGACCTCCAAATGGTCGAGCGTGACGAGCTGGTCCACATCAAGCAAGGTGAAGAGGACAAACGCAAGTTCTACCGAGCTCTCTGCGTCATCGACGAGCCAGTTACAGCAACCACCCTAGCCGCACTCAACATCGCCGAACCGTTCACAATCGAGCAGTGGACGCCGTTACGGGTTCTCCACCGAAGGCCGCTCCTGGCCCGACCACGCACAATCTACTCGGTGAAGGCGTTCGCGAGTCAAGCCAACGAGCGGGTGATCGTCGTGGATGTGGTGACCCAGGCCGGGACGTACATCAAGGAGCTGGTGCACGGGGACTTTGGCCGGACCAAGCCGAGCTTCACGAGCATTATTGGCAGGGCGATTGATATTCACGCGCTCGATGTGATGGCCATTGATTTGGATTGGCCCAAGCGGTTGAGGAGGAAGGAATAAATACGATCGGGTTTGAACGGTTAAAGGTATGTGGAAGTATTTGATAAAGTTTGAGTGATGACCGCCCTTGAAATTGTCTCAAAAACTGACAAATTCTTAAAATAAAAATGGTAATTGGCCTAACATAGCAAAAACAAATTGCTGTTCTACTTTCCGATATAAGCTAAGCACGATGATTGGAAAAAAACGCGGTCAAAACAAGTTACGCATTCTTTTCGCGACTCCGTGGTTTTAGCGCGTTGGACGTTGGCGCTTGATGTTTTAAAAAAATCAGAAAAAAACATAAATTGTTTAATTCTAAAACTACTTAATTCTTTAAATATATACTTAAATTATTTTATTTTTAAATTTTTAATTGTTCAACATTTTTGAAAAATCTTAAGAGATACCTTCTGGTTCGATTCTTTAGGTAGAAATAAGTAACTGTGCAAATTTTGAGCCAAATCGGTTCGCTTCTAATCGTTGAAGTTTGTATGGGAAAAACCGCAAAAATGTTTGAAGAAAAGCAAAACTTTCAAAACTACACCAAAAGGTGGCGTTAAATGAGTCGGATCATTGTCAAGAGTGAGATTCTTGAGTAAAATCTTATGACAAAAACTTTGTCGAAGACCGCAAAACGATCCGAGTGAACCCTGACGAGTTATTAATGATTTAAAGAAGAGCAAGTCTCCACCAAACCAGGAAATGGATTTTACTTATATTTTTTTATTTGTATCAATACTAAAATTTCAAAAGGGCCAATTATTACATATTACGCCCTTTTGGAATGTTAGTCCTGATTGAAACATTTCACAATATTGTTTTCGAAAAGATCGAAAAATTTCACGAAGGTTTCATATTTTAACATTGAAAATCGGACCATTAGTTGCTGAGATATCGACATTACAAAATGAAGGGTTGTTTGGGTGAGACTTGAATTAAATAAATTTTCCTGTTTCTATTTGTTTTTTCCGCTGTAATCTTGAATGTTTCTTAGACGAAATTTTAGGAAATTTTCTGAACTTTTCGAAAAAAATATTTTCTGGAGTGGATAATCATGGACACTATTTTAAAAAGTAAATAAAAACCGGAATTTATCTTTAA
Source organism: Culex quinquefasciatus (assembly GCF_015732765.1). Lineage (NCBI taxonomy): Eukaryota > Metazoa > Arthropoda > Insecta > Diptera > Culicidae > Culex > Culex quinquefasciatus. The sequence goes on along the minus strand of NC_051862.1, from coordinate 29,194,834 downwards.
CTTTGCCGAATTCGGTAAAAAATATCCCTGGAGATGGAGCCACACGTTGCCGTCGTTTCAGGGCTATTTGCAAAGATGGTTTCCGATGTTGATATATATCACACATTTATTTTATATTTATATACTTGTGTTGATAGAAATCACAACCATTGTACTATGTAAAATTGCAAGATATTGATTTTTTTTATTTGCATCTCAATATTCTTGTTTGTAAAATCTGCTTTGAACAGGTTTTAATCTTTTTGATACGTCGTTAGCTTAGGTAGAAATTCATAAAGCACAGCAACGCTTACACAAAACAGTAAGAGAGGCCTCTTCTACACACAAAAAAATATTTCCGAATGTTACATCATTTATGATGTAACACTTATGCACGTCATTAAACATTTAAATTTAAATGCAATTTGATGTAAATTTGCGACAAATTAAACGTAAAAACATGATTTTACGTTTGATTCATCCGTTTACGTCGAATCTCAAGTTTACATCAACTGAGTTTACATGTGATTCATTTTTTCCGTTTCGAGTAAATTCACATATTTTTTTCTGTGTAGGCATTGTGATTTTTTTCGTTTTTTTTTTCAAAATGGGTGTTAGGTTAGGATTTGGTATTTTGATAAATTAGTTTTGTTGCAAGGCACTCAGAATAGTTAGTATTATTTTTTTTTTTAATTTTAGGTTGTTTAATAGTTCCAGACTCCATCTGTGTGTAAGTGAGTTAAGTAATGCTTTCAGAATCTCTGATTTCAATTTATGTGGTATGCTAACCATTCGGAATAGTCAAAAAAATCCATAGAGTCTCGATCAATCAGTAATGAAATGATATCGGACAAAATTCGTTAATCTGTTGAACTAACGGTTTTCGGATTATGGTTGTATCGACCATTGTTGCGAATCGAGGATCTACTGGAGTTTTGACGATCAAATGGAGCCTAACATTTCAAAGGGACACATGGTTTTTGTGAACAGGGATGCATCTCTCTCACTCAAATGACAGTTTACATAATGTATGATAGGGATACACTCTTGTTTGCAGAGCTTCTGTGCCCTAATGAAATGGAAGGCACGAAATCCGTAATAACAGTTCTGCATTTGTGGACAGACAGTCTATCCCTTTCGCTCAAGTGACAGTTCACGTCAAGTAAGAGGGGGATAGACTGCTTGTTTACAAATGCAGATTCGCCCTATTGAACTGTTACTACGGAAATAGTCGTCTTAACAACGAGTGTTCAACTTGTAAAGTATGAACTGTTCAGTTATGTTTATTGGGTTAAAAACAAGGTAAAGGAATGTTTGGCATTTGGGAGTTTGAGATTCAAGTTTCTTTCAGAAAGTTTAGTTTACGTTGTTGATAAATGTTAGTTTTCATCTTTCGGTTTCCAGTTTTTTTTTAAATTTCCTTTAAATTTGAAATACATCATAGGTGTCCTTTGTATAAATCTCCGATTATTTACATTTTCTCATTTAATTAACTAATAATTCAATTTCTTCCGGGCCTTTTTACTTTGAATCATAATTTCAGATTTCCTTTATTCAGTGTTAAACTTAGATTAACGTAACTGCTTAAGTCATCCAAGTTCTTACTACTCACACCTACACTAATTTTCTTTCACCTTCCCCCTCCTGATCCTCTATATCTTCCGGTGGTGTTCATTTGGTATGCAATACTAGTTCGGCCACTACCCTATTTTCCACAAGAAACCGGACTTGGACTGACTTGAGGCCGCGTCCCCCACCTTGCTCCGTAAAACGAAAACGAAAACGAAACTTTGCCGAATTCGGTAAAAAATATGAATGTGTAAATTTTTGATTTTTTATATTTTTAAGTCTTTGAATTTGTTATTTTTTTAATACTTTGCATAAACAATTTTTAAACCTTGGAATATGTTTGGTTTGTTGATCGTTAAATTTGTGATTCTTTGAGTTATTACATTTTATTTTTTTTTGAATTTTCTATGTTTTGTTTTGTTTTGCTATTCATATTTTCATTTTGTTGTATGTTTGTTTGTATTTTTAAAGTTAAATATATTTCTGTTTTTTTTTTATTTTTTTATTTTAAAATTGAAATTGAAAAATGTCTAAGTTTTGGATTTTCTAAATTTCTGTTTCGAAATTTGGATGTTTCTGATTTAAAGGTTTTTATTTTTTTTCTGTCAGACAATTTAATGATAATTGTTGGGCCTCCCTCCCTGTTGCTTTTGAAAGGACTTGAAAGCACCTCAAAATGTGTTATGAAGATCCTGAAATGGTTTGACTTTTTATCGCAGCTTTTGTCAAAAATGAATATTTTTTGAACCTCAATATTCTTTGCAACAGCCTCCAGCACCCTGACTTCCTTGAACAGAGCTCTAGAGTGTTCAAAACTTCAATTTTATATATAAACTAGCGCAAGTATCTGGCCTATACGTCTAGATTAGCTCAGATTTGAGATATGGACTCAGAACGCCGTCCAGAACAAGACTCTGAATGCCCGCCAAAAGTCATTTTTGTAATTTTGTGATTTTTTTTAATGTAATCAAATTAGCCTTTTTTTCAACTCACGATATCTCGGAATTTTCTCAGACCTTAGATTTTTTTTGCAAGGGAAGTAAAGAATTTTAAATTGCAAACAAAATGAACATTTTCAAAAAAAAAAAAAACAAAAATAATTAAATACGCGTACAATTTGAAAACAGTGCTTTTTATTAAAACAAAAAAATGCAATTTTCAATTGTAAATTTTATGCACATAAAACATATTTTTGAAATTTCGATTGACAATATTTTGGATTTATTACCAAAAAAAAAATCTAAAAAATCACAGCTCACTGTGATCCGATTATCCGAAGTTTGATTATCCGAAGGTTTGTATGGAACTTCGGATAATCGAATCACGAACAAAAAAAAAATTCTTTTTTTTTATTTTCTTACTATAAACATCAAATTCGAGTTCTGCGACCAAATTTTAGTCAAATTTGAATCATTGGCTGCCTGTTAAATTTAAAAAATGCATTTTTTCAATATTTCATCATCGCCATTTTAGCCGCCATCTTTGATTTAAAAATTATAAATCACCTTAGAGTAATTTAAGGGTCATACTAAAGCTCAACATTAGAAAATAAGATAGCGAAAAATTTTAATTTTCGTGATTCGATTATCCGAAGTTTTGATTACCCGAAGTGACATTATGCCAAGATTTGGAAAAATTGTATGGAGCCTTGTAAGGAAAAAAAGTTTTAGAATTATTTATATTAGGATGTAACAAAAATGACTTTTTGGCGGGCATTCAGGGGTTTGTTCCGGTGGGCATACTGACCCCAAATCCCAAATATGAGCTTGATTGAACGTAACAGGAGCTGGCGCTCCACCCTTCAATTTTGAATGGGATTTAACCTGTAAAAAAAGATTTTTTCGAAAATGTCAATTTTTGAGGCATTTTGGCCACTGAAGCGTTTGCCAAAAACTTCACTGGCGTGTAGGCCAGATCCTTGCGCATCTTTTGGTATACATAACATTGAAGTTTGGAGCACCCTGGAGCTCAGTACAGACCTTCAAAGATTGGCAATTTTTCGAAAAATCGCCAAAAAGTCATTTTTGTTACATCCTAATTTATATAGCCAAAAATGGCAAAAACCTTCTTGAAACGCAATTCAGTGTTGCACGGTATTATCATGCATATGTATATATCATTAGGGTGTAATATGGTTGTGTGGAAAAAAATAAAGTTGTCCAAATTTAGTGAGCACAGCATTTTTTTAGTTCCTTCTGGGGTCCTAAACAACTCCCCAAAGTTTGGGACCGATTGGTTTAGTCCTCACTTTGCGCAAAGCGATTCAATTTTCCATATAAATTTGTATGGGGAAAATCATTTTTTTGGATTTTGGTATTTATCAAATCCACGTTTCATGCTATATCAAAACCGGACTCATATTCGGATGCTCTAGAATGTCCTCTACAACTTTCCCGAAGAGAGTATGGTGCTAGCTTGCCCCTAAAAAAAGATACAACGTGTTCAAAACTCGTCTAAAACGTGTTTTTTGCTCGAAAATCACGTTTTAGACGAGTTTTGAGGACGCTATATCTTCTTTCAGGAGCAAGATAGCACCATACTCTCTTCGGCAAAGTTGTAGAGGACATTCTAGAGCATCCGAATATGAGTCCGGTTTTGATATAGCATGAAACGTGGATTTGATAAATACCAAAATCCAAAAAAATGATTTTCCCCATACAAATTTATATGGAAAATTGAATCGCTTTGCGCAAAGTGAGGACTAAACCAATCGGTCCCAAACTTTGGGGAGTTGTTTAGGACCCCAAAAGGAACTGAAAAAGTGCTGTGCTGGAAAATCGATTTTGATATTACGCCCTAATATATCATGCATATGTATATGTACTGCCATCGCATCATCTGTCCACTCTCGTTCCAGAAGCCTGCTTGGATCGGAGGATCCGAAATATTCTTTTTTCGGCTTATATCAATAAAAAAAATATACAAAACATACGTTTTTCAAAAGCTTTTCAAAATTTCCGAGCTGACTTTTAGCCGCGCTGCCAAACCAAAAAGTCGGGATCCTCCCTTTTTATCTGCTGCTTTTCTACTATTTTTTTTTTCATTCCTCGATTGTGTTCCAATGAACTTTTGAATGAAATCTGATGTAATTGATGTGACCGGATATAAAAAAAAATACACACATAAGAACATCCAGCCTAGCTGGGGGAAAGGTATCCGTTTTTGGGACAATCGACGTCTGTCTGTCTGCGAGTGACATCGCTCGCCCTCTTCTCAAAACTAACCGAATTAAGGGGGAAGGTCGGCCTTGTTGTGTGACTTTTAGATCGGACAAGGGCACGGACATTTGGGAGGGAAGAAGAAAAAAACCGATGATGATGAACTAGCATTTTTCTCGGTCGGAAGTTTTTCCTCCTCTCCTTTGACCGAGGAGAGTATTATCCGCCTCTTTGCCGGGGTTTTTAGTTTGGTGAGTGATTTACCGAAGGACAATAACTGCAAGTAATCAATTTCGGAAGTAATTTCTGTAAATGGACTTTTTTTTTGGGATTTTGTTTGGTGTCGAGTCGGGAAAAGTGGGATAGTCTCTGGTCTTTCTTGAAATGATACGGTGAGATGTAGGGAATAGAGATTTGTAAACAAGGTGATGATTTATGATTTGTGTTGTTTTTTATTATTATACTAAATTCCATACTCAATATTTTTGAAACATTGTACAATTAAAGTATTTTAAGGAACAAATAAAACTTAAGTTTTAGGCCAAACTCGTAAAAAAAACTGGTAAAATTTTGAGTGCTTCCATTTTCGAAGATTTTTTTTTCAAAATGAGTTTTTTATTTTAGTATTTCTAAAATTTTTACAATATTTTGGGATTTTTTTTAATTTTTTATGTAGACTTGTTCGTAAACAGTTTTCGATTTGTACTTCTTGGTAGAATAATTTATATTTATTGGGGTTCTGGAAAAGTCAGGATTTTAAAGGCGAGATTTAATTATCTATATCTTTGACACTACCCAGTGAGAATTTTGACTTCGATCCTGGCTCGCAATCGAGAAAAAATATTCACATTTTTCAGAAGTAGGTATATGGATTTCGAAATAATTGCGGTATTTACTCCACTAGAAATCATTGACGAACGTTTCATAGAAAATGAGAACCCCGATGTTCAATAAATATTCAAAAATGGATCTAGGATTGACAGAAATAAAAATTATAGGAGCGGCCGTGGCTGACTGGTTACGGTGTTCGCTTTCTAAGCGAATGGTCCTGGGTTCGATTCCCATCTGCTCCCAACGAGAAAGTATAGGAAATATTAATCTTGAAACTCTGAACATGGACGAAAAAATCAAAGTCGCCCGAGTCGGGGTTCGATCCCCCGTCCTTTGGATTGGTAAGCAAAAATGCAAACCACTAGGCCATCACGGCTTGGTGAGCGACGTCTGGAATTAGGAATACTGTTACTATCAAAATATATACGCGCTGGGTCCTTGTCCATTTGACAAGGGTTCGGAAGTTCTAAATAACGTTTGAACCCGATTGGTGCAAACGTTCTTCAGGGCGGGGCTTGTCGATAAAAGCTGAAGTACCTCGCGCTCGGCTAGCCAGCGTAGAAATGGGTCACCGAAGCTCGGCAGAGCTAACACCTTCCAAATGCCTATGCGAGTTATTTGCATGTATAGAATGTAGATCTAAAAATACATGGAAACAACTCAATTTGTAAGAAGCGACCGCGTGGTCCCGTTTGGTTGGTTGCACACACACACACAGGATTGACAGAAATAAAAATTATTTATTATTCTAAAATTTTAAAATTCTAAAATTCTAAAATTCTAAAATTCTAAAATTCTAAAATTCTAAAATTCTAAAACTCTAAAATTCTAAAATTCTAAAATTCTAAAATTCTAAAATTCTAAAATTCTAAAATTCTAAAATTCTAAAATTCTAAAATTCTAAAATTCTAAAATTCTAAAATTCTAAAATTCTAAAATTCTAAAATTCTAAAATTCTAAAATTCTAAAATTCTAAAATTCTAAAATTCTAAAATTCTAAAATTCTAAAATTCTAAAATTCTAAAATTCTAAAATTCTAAAATTCTAAAATTCTAAAATTCTAAAATTCTAAAATTCTAAAATTCTAAAATTCTAAAATTCTAAAATTCTAAAATTCTAAAATTCTAAAATTCTAAAATTCTAAAATTCTAAAATTCTAAAATTCTAAAATTCTAAAATTCTAAAATTCTAAAATTCTAAAATTCTAAAATTCTAAAATTCTAAAATTCTAAAATTCTAAAATTCTAAAATTCTAAAATTCTAAAATTCTAAAATTCTAAAATTCTAAAATTCTAAAATTCTAAAATTCTAAAATTCTAAAATTCTAAAATTCTAAAATTCTAAAATTCTAAAATTCTAAAATTCTAAAATTCTAAAATTCTAAAATTCTAAAATTCTAAAATTCTAAAATTCTAAAATTCTAAAATTCTAAAATTCTAAAATTCTAAAATTCTAAAATTCTAAAATTCTAAAATTCTAAAATTCTAAAATTTAAAATTCTAAAATTCTAAAATTCTAAAATTCTAAAATTTAAAATTCTAAAATTCTAAAATTCTAAAATTCTAAAATTCTAAAATTCTAAAATTCTAAAATTCTAAAATTCTAAAATTCTAAAATTCTAAAATTCTAAAATTCTAAAATTCTAAAATTCTAAAATTCTAAAATTCTAAAATTCTAAAATTCTAAAATTCTAAAATTCTAAAATTCTAAAATTCTAAAATTCTAAAATTCTAAAATTCTAAAATTCTAAAATTCTAAAATTCTAAAATTCTAAAATTCTAAAATTCTAAAATTCTAAAATTCTAAAATTCTAAAATTCTAAAATTCTCAAATTCTCAAATTCTAAAATTCTAAAACTCTAAAATTATTAAATCCAAACATTTTAAGGTTTGATGGTTTTTTCCTATGATAAAATATATTCACACTTAATGTAAATGAAATTCATGGTTATTTTTAAGTTACAATTCAATCTTTTAAATGTAAATTATTTGAGTACATTTTGTTGCTTCCGAAATTTCCTCAATTACTTTTAATAATATGCAGCACTTTGCAAAGATTCTCCGACGGTTTGGCGGAACGAATTCGTCGCTCCAGCGACTCAAAGTCCACCATCTCCAGCTGCGATTCCCCGAAAATTAGAAAAAAACATTAAATACCCACCTAGAACTCGACCTCAAACTAACCTCATTGCACGGGTCCAGCTCGCGATCCTGCGTAATGATAAACCGCTCCGCAAACGCCACAATCCCACACCAGGACCGGAAGTCGATCGGAATCTCCTGGTAGTACTCGTAGTTCAGCTCCAGCAGCTCGCGAATCTCGAAGATTTTCTCGGGCGTGCCGTGGAAGCCGAGCGCCTCGTGCATCGCCTTGTCAAAGTTGGCCATCGGGATGAGGCGCGTCACGTCCGCCAGCAGGTTCTTGAACGTTTCCAGCTGGACGGGCGTTTCCGTCTCCGGGATGGAGTCGTTCTCGTTGAACTCTTGGTTTGGTTTGCCGTCGTCGGAGGGCAGGTTCCGGCAGAAGATCCGATGGAACAGCTTCTTGCGATCGTCACAGAGGACGACGTGCCGCTTCAGGTACTCGATCGGGGTCATTGCTGGAAGGTTTTGATGTTAGTATTTAGATTAGGTTACGAATGTTAGTATCGATACTGGAAAGGGTTCGCGTGTCCATCGGGAGTTCGAAGCGGGCCGACGATCGCGAGTACTTGCGCGGCAGGTTGATCCACTTCTCGTGGTCGATGTCGTGGATGTCCAGCGTCTCCTCCAGCTGCTTGACGGCTCGCGACTGGAAGTCCAGCTTGTCGGTGGTTGCCGTTCGGAACGCTTCTCGCATGGCTCGTGCTTTCTGAAAGGGGGTTGGTTAAGCTATTCGGATACCGGTTCCAAAGGGGAACACAGGAAACGTACGTAACGCTCAAAGACGGACTCGACGATGTCGATGTTGAGTCCACGGCGGAGCAGACACAGCGCTTCGTCGTCCAGGAAGCACTCGATGTACTCGATCTGTTCCTCGACGCTGGCCCTCGGAGGCGACTCGGCCCCGGAACTGAGCAGACTGCGACCGGTTGGCACCAGCGACGGACGGGCCGAGTAGTTGGGCGAGTCCGGATCGATGGTGGCCACCGCGGTCTCCGGGTCCTGGTTGGGCGTGAAGCTGATCGTCTGGGGCAGCTGTTTGGACTTTTTGCGTCGTTTGCCGCGTCGCCTTGGGGGATCCTCCTCACCGTCCTCCATCGCGTTGATACAGGTCATCGGGGTTGGTTTGCCTTGGCGGTCCTCCTTGTCCGATTCGGCGCCGTCTCCCCCGAGGACACGCTCGTCCACCGTTTCCGGTATCTGGCTGTGGTGCTGCATCCACGAGGGATCCTGCAGCTGGCTTGGGGACAGCTCGGACGACGCGTTCCAGTACAAAGTTTCCTGGCTGTGACTTCGCCGTAGGTCCAGGATCAGTTGCTTCCGTTCTTGCAGGTTCTGCGTTTGCGGTTCCGGCGTGACACAGCGCCGGGTCAGATGGGACCCACCGACGACGCTCGCCCGGGTTCGTCCGCTAGCTACGGTCGGTGTTGGTGTCAGTGGCCGCGAGTCGGTGTCCGTGTAGCGCCGGAAGAACTCCTCCGGCACGTGATCCGGCAGATCCGAATCCTTGGACATCATCCGCTTGCTGCCATCGGGTTGCTTTCCCGAACCGTGGCCTTGGCCGCCCATCAGCAGCTTCTCGCTGTGGACGGTCCGGGCATCGGTAATCCAGGCGTCCTTAGCTAACCGGACGACGTTTTTCAACTCCTGGGCGGCCGGATGGTTGCACAGAACGGAACATCCCTTGGAGTACGGGTTGTAGAGGCCCCCGAATGGCCGCAGCGCTAAGGGGACCTGGCGGGTGATCGCACATGGCGCCAGGACGGCCGGGTCGAACTCCTTCCGCGGCCGGACGATGTGCTTCCGAGGGCTCGCGATCAGACCGGTTTTCGTGGAGATGTTCATTTCTTTCAAAAGTCCGCAAATTTCGGACTGCAATATCGTTCGTTGAAGACCGGAAGAAAAACGGAATCGATTTATTGCCGACTTTTGGAACGTATCGAAGCAGGCCACGTTACCGGGGTAGCGTGCCCCATGGTAACGGTTGTCATACCACGACCTGCTGTGTTCGTGTTTTGTGCACATCTGTTGCATCGTGTTTTGAGGAAGGAATAAACAAAATCAACAAGTTTGTTTACTTTCATGCATTTATTCAGCCAACAACAATATATCAAATAAATTAGATATAAATTTCAGAATTTTAGAATTTTAGAATTTTAGAATTTTAGAATTTTAGAATTTTAGAATTTTAAAATTTTAAAATTTTAGAATTTTTGAATTTTATAATTGAGCAGTTCTCTAGGATTTCGGTCATTCGATTTTTTTTGTATTTTTTAATCCGACTGAAACTTTTTTGGTGCCTTCGGTATGCCCAAAGAAGCCATTTTGCATCATTAGTTTGTCCATATAATTTTCCATACAAATTCGGCAGCTGTCCATACAAAAATGATGTATGAAAATTCAAAAATCTGTATCTTTTGAAGGAATTTTTGATCGATTTGGTGTCTTCGGCAAAGTTGTAGGTATGGATACGGACTACACTGGAAAAAATAATACACGGTAAAAAAATTTGGTGATTTTTATTTAACTTTTATCACTAAAACTTGATTTACAAAAAAACACTATTTTTAATTTTTTTTATTTTTTGATATGTTTTAGAAGGCATAAAATGCCAACTTTTCAGAAATTTCCAGGTTGTGCAAAAAATCACTGACCGAGTTATGAATTTTTTAATCAATACTGATTTTTTCAAAAAATCGAAATTTTGGTCGTAAAAATTTTTCAACTTCATTTTTCGATGTAAAATCAAAATATAAACAACAATAAATTTGCAATCAAAAAGTACTTTACTGAAATTTTGATAAAGTGCACCGTTTTCAAGTTATAGCCATATTTAAGTGACTTTTTTGAAAATAGTCGCAGTTTTTCATTTTTTTAAATTAGTGCACATGTTTGCCCAGTTTTGAAAAAAATATTTTTGAAAAGCTGAGAAAATTCTCTATATTTTGCTTATTTGGACTTTGTTGATACGACCTTTAGTTGCTGAGATATTGCAATGCAAAGGTTTAAAAACAGGAAAATTGATGTTTTCTAAGTTTCACCCAAACAACCCACCATTTTGTAAAGTCGATATCTCAGCAACTAATGGTTCGATTTACAATATTTAACTATGAAACACTCGTGAAATTTTCCGATCTTTTCGAAAAAAATATTTTAAAAATTTTCAAATCAAGACTAACATTTTAAAAGGGCGTAATATTGAATGTTTAGCCTTTTTGAAGTGTTAGTCTTGATTTGAAAATTCCAAAAATATTTTTTTCGAAAAGATCGGAAAATTTCACAATTGTTTCATATATTAACATTGAAAATCGGACCATTAGTTGCTGAGATATTGACGATAGAAAATGGTGGGTTGTTTGGGTGAAACTTAGAAAACATCAATTTTCCTGTTTTTAAACCTTTGCATTGCAATATCTCAGCAACTAAAGGTCGTATCAACATAGTCCGAATAAGCAAAATATAGAGAATTTTCTCAGCTTTTCAAAATATTTTTTCAAAACTGGGCAAACATGTGCACTAATTTAAAACTGCGACTATTTTCGTCTATAACAAAACGGTGCACTTTATCAAAATTTCAGTAAAGTACTTTTGATTGCAAATTTGATTTTACATCGAAAATGAAGTTGAAAATTTTACGACCAAAATTTCGATTTTTTGAAAAAATCAGTATTGATTAAAAAATTCATAACTCGGTCAGTGATTTTTTGCACAACCTGGAAATTTCTGAAAAGTTGGCATTTTATGCCTTCTAAAACATATCAAAAAATAAAAAAATTTAAAATAGTGTTTTTTTTGCAATTCAAGTTTTAGTGACAAAAAGAGAAATTAAAAATCACCAAATTTTTTTTACCGTGTATCATTTTTTTCAGTGTAGTCCATATCCATACCTACAACTTTGCCGAAGACACCAAATCGATCAAAAAATTCCTTCAAAGATTCAGATTTTTGAATTTTCACATATTATTTTTGTATGGACAGCTGCCAAATTTGTATGGAAAATTATATGGACAAACTAATGATGCAAAATGGCTTCTTTGGGCATACCGAAGGCACCAAAAAAGTTTCAGCCGGATTAAAAAATACAAAAATTAAAATTGAAGAAAAAAGACCGATTTCGTAGAGATTTGCTCAATTGTAGAATTTTGGAATTTTAGAATTTAAGAATTTTAGAATTTTAGAATTTTAGAATTTTAGAATTTTAGAATTTTAGAATTTTAGAATTTTAGAATTTTAGAATTTTAGAATTTTAGAATTTTAGAATTTTAGAATTTTAGAATTTTAGAATTTTAGAATTTTAGAATTTTAGAATTTTAGAATTTTAGAATTTTAGAATTTTAGAATTTTAGAATTTTAGAATTTTAGAATTTTAGAATTTTAAATTTTAGAATTTTAGAATTTTAGAATTTTAGAATTTTAGAATTTTAGAATTTTAGAATTTTAAATTTTAAATTTTAGAATTTTAGAATTTTAAATTTTAGAATTTTAAATTTTAGAATTTTAGAATTTTAAATTTTAGAATTTTAGAATTTTAGAATTTTAGAATTTTAGAATTTTAAATTTTAGAATTTTAGAATTTTAGAATTTTAGAATTTTAAATTTTAGAATTTTAGAATTTTAGAATTTTAAAATTTTAGAATTTTAGAATTTTAGAATTTTAGAATTTTAGAATTTTAGAATTTTAGAATTTTAGAATTTTAAATTTTAGAATTTTAGAATTTTAGAATTTTAGAATTTTAGAATTTTAGAATTTTAGAATTTTAGAATTTTAGAATTTTAGAATTTTAGAATTTTAGAATTTTAGAATTTTAGAATTTTAGAATTTTAGAATTTTAGAATTTTAGAATTTTAGAATTTTAGAATTTTAGAATTTTAGAATTTTAGAATTTTAGAATTTTAGAATTTTAGAATTTTAGAATTTTAGAATTTTACTACTATTCTCCCTATTTAGTAATCTTTAAGTTTTCATCAAATGAAAATTCTAATATTTTCAACTATCTTGTAAACAGAACTCAAAGGTCTGATTTGCAGTCATACTCACCATTCATTGTAATTCGTTTCGCGAAGTAAAGCTGAGCAAACAGTTTCCCATAGGCTACTTTGATCTAACGATATAAAACCTTTATCTTCATTGAACAGACAAATTTCGTCCTTTAGAATCGATTCCTTTCAAAAGTGCTGGCATCAATAGCCAACGCATCCTTGGATCGTCCTCCTCGGCCAGGTAAAACTTCTAGAAAAAAGGTAAAAGGTGCAGTTCCGATATTTTTAACAACCGTTTGCCTTGTGTTGGGTGCACTATGGCCTCAAATTTCCAAGAAAATCGGAACTACGCAATCGGTCCGTACGTCCGTACACAACGGAGAATCCTTTAAAAAGGTTGCTTTTTGCTTGGTTCCCAGATGTCCTGCGGTGCATTCGGGCTTTGAAGTGTCAAGTTGTTTCGGAACTGACACTTTTTCGTTTTTTAAGATAAATTGATTTCGGAAGCAAAATTTGCTCCAACAATTGTTTAGCTAATCTTTTACAATATTTTGTCATTTTTTCAAGTTTTATTTTATTGGGATCAATTTGATAGATGTACCGCGCTGTTTAGTTACGCGGAAAAATAAAACAATTTGTTGCTAAATCTATTTGCTCGCACCAATGTCATAAAGTCGTAATCCCCTTAAACGTCGCAAAGCGTCTCAAATATATTTATCTGCTTTATTGCCGAAACAACACGATCCCTGTCGATCATATTAAAACCGTCCTCCCCCGTGAAAAGCAGGAGGCCTCATTTAAAAGTAACTTATCACTTTGATAGCGATAACATCAACAACACCCTCACACCCGTCGAGGCCGTTTTCCCCTCTGAATCGAAGCAACCCCGAAAGCAAACCCAGGGCTTCCCTATGGCAACCGGCTCAAATATTTACCCTCCTCGTTTTTCCCGAGCAAACATCGAACGAGATACGTATTTAGCAAACGGCCTACTATTGGCGTGTAATCCAATGAAATTGAAAATTAACCTCGAACATTTATTCCAACCCGGGGACCGAAAATCACAGATCTAATCGCTCAAGTAGGCGGAATTTTAAACATCTTGGTAAACCAGAAAATCTCAATCTCGACCACGTGGCTCGGCTTTTAAGGGACCTTTTACTTGTGGGGGTTGAGTTTTGGCGGCGAAAAAAAGGGTGAAATTGAGACAATATGTGCGCATTCATGGAACTTTAGGTAATGAAGATTAATTGGGCTCGATATTAAAATGTTTCCTGGTGAGAGGCCGCGAAAGTGAGAATGATTGAGTTCATTGTATTATTTTGGGGATGACGTGGTTAAAAATGAAAATTTTGGATGATCCATCAAATGTGGAATGAAACGTGATCTTTTTAGAGCAGAGTATTTACTGTTGTTTTTAGCAGAATTTTTCTAATCGAAAATATTTTTTAAGTACTTGAATTAATATGATCATTTCCATTTTATTTAGTGTAATCAAAAATGAAAACAAAATTAATTGATTTAACTTCATGTAAGCTTTGATTATACGATATTTCGATTATCGTAGAGGTGGGCAAAATAAGAGCGAGCTGATTAAAGAGCCGGTTCAATACAAAGAGCAAATGACTCACAAAAAAGAGCCGCGATTTTTTTTTAACGCCGGTCTTTTGAAAGAACCGTTTCAAGATGGAATGATTTTTAAACTTGTGCGTATTTTTTTTAAGTTTATAAATATAATTTATTGAATTTCCAATAAACTACAGTATTAAATTTGTTGAGTGTCCATTTTAACTTTTTCATCAATATTCATTTAAAAAAACTCTAAATTACATTGATACCAATATTTATACAAAAAAAATAAGATTTTTTGTTTCTGTTCGTAAAGATACATAAAAGTTTTGCCCGAATACAAATTTGAGCATTTAAAAAAACTTAACTTGGAAAATTTTGGACATTTTTGAGAAGAAAATGAAATCATCTTGCCCGATTAAACTTTGACATTTTTAGACTTTAGCGATTAAATCAAAATGCAGAAACGGGTTCGCGGAATATTTTCTCAAAATTAAATACCAGCACTTGTTAATTAAAAAAAAACGAAATTTCGCAAAATAATGGAAATTTTCTCCAAATCCTTAATTTTATGTTAAGGTGCACTCCCCATCCAATTATTCGAACGATTATTTTCAACTAGAAATCTTGAAGTAAAGAACGCCATACAGTATTTTTTTTTATAAATTTTTAAGTTTGAATTTTACCTCTTTTGAGCAATTCTCTACCAAAACCGGAAATGGATTTTATTTTTATTTTTTATTTGGCTCAAACTTTGTGGGGGCCTTCCCTATGACCAATTAAGCTATTTTGCGTCATTGGTTCACCCATACAAGTCTCCATACAATGTTGGCTGCCGTCCATATAAAAATGGTATGTAAATATTCAAACAGCTGTAACTTTTGAGTGAATTTTCTGATCAATTTGGTGTTTTGGGCAAAAATGTAGGTATTGTTGAGGACTTTTGAGAAAAAAATAGATACACGGAAAAAAATTTGCAGATTTTTTTATCAACTTTTTTTTCATTAAAACTCAATTTCCCAAAATATGCATTTTTTGATTTTCGAGATTTTTTGATATGTTTTAGGGGACAAAAATCCGCAACTTTTGAGCCATAGAGAAACATGGTCAAAAAATCTGCCGCCGAGTTATGAATTTTTGAAAAAATAGTTATTTTTGGAAAAAATCGAAATTTCATGCAAAAACAAATTTGACGTTATTTTTTAATGCAAAATTGAATTTGCAATTGAAAACTACTCTACAGATTTTTTGATAAAGGGCTCCGTTTTCAAGATATAGCCACCGAAAGTTTGATTTTAGCGAAATATTTGCAGTTTTTCGATTTTTCAAAATAGTGACCATGAGTGACCATTTCTGAAAATATATTTTTTTTAAAGTTCAAAAAATTTGCTATAAAATTGTCAAAGAGACATTGAAGATTGGACCTTGGGTTGCTGAGATAGAGCCGCTTTAAGAAAAAGAAACACGAAAATTGAAGTTTTCTTAATATCACCAAAACAACCCTAACTATATTCTAATGACCATATCTCAGCAAATAATGGTCCGATTTTCAATGTTAACACATGAAAAAAATCGTGAAATTTTCCGATCTTTTCGAAAAAAATATTTTGAAATTTTCCGATCTTTTCGAAAAAAATATTTTGAAATTTTTTAAATCAAGACTAGCATTTTAAATGGACATAATTTTCAATGTTTGGCCCTTTTAAAATGCTTGTCTTGATTTAAAAATTTTCAAAATATTTTTTTTGAAAGATCGGAAAATTTCACGAATGTTTCATGCATTATCACTGATAATCGGACCATTAGTTGCTGAGATATCGTCATTAGAAAATGGTGGGTTATTTTGATGAGATTGAAAAAACTTCAATTTTCGTGTTTCTTTTTCTTAAAGCCGCTCTATCTCAGCAACCCGAGATCCAATCTTCAATGTCTCTTGGACAATTTTATAACAAATTTTCTGAACTTTTCAAAAAAAATATTTTTAGAAATGGTCACTATTTTAAAAAATTGAAAAACTGCAAATATTTCGCTAAAATTAAACTTTCGGTGGATATATCTTGAAAGCGGAGCCCTTTATCAAAAAATCAGTAAAGTACTTTTCGATTGCAAATTCAATTTTGCATTAAAAATTTATGTCAAACTTGTTTTTGCATGAAACTTCGATTTTTTCAAAAAATCACTGTTTTTCAAAAATTCATAACTCGGCGGCAGATTTTTTGACCATGCTTCTCTTTGGCTCAAAAGTTGCGGATTTTTGTCCCCTAAAACATATAAAAAAATCTCGAAAATCAAAAAATACGTATTTTGGGAAATTGAATTTTAGTGAAAAAAATTGATAAAAAAATCTGCAAATATTTTTTTCCGTGTACCTTTTTTTTCTCAAAAGTCCTCAACAATACCTACAACTTTGCCCAAGACACCAAATTGATCAGAAAATTCACTCAAAAGTTACAGCTGTTTGAATATTTACATACCATTTTTGTATGGACAGCAGCCAAAATTGTATGGAGAATTGTATGGGTGAACCAATGACGCAAAATAGCTTATTTAGTCATAGGGAAGGCCCCCAAAAGTTTAAGTCAAATAAAAAAATACAAAAAAAATAAAAATGCTCGAAATCGGCAGATTCCGTAGAGAGTTGCTCTTTTATAATGTAATTTTACCTCAATTTAGACTGAAAAAGTTGCATTACACCAGAAAAGTTGTAAAATTACACATTTTTCCTGGCATTAAAGATGTACCCCTTTACAGATGTTATTCATCCCAATTTTAAAAAAGAGCGAGAGTTCAAAAGAGCCGCTCATTTTAATGAGCGAGCAAAAATAAGCGACTCCTAAAAAAGAGCGGTTTTGCCCACCTCTAATCCGAAGGTTTTGTAGGAATTCCGGATAATTAAATCATGTTGTTTTTTGTTTTCTCAATTTTAACTTCAAATTCGAATTCTGTGACCTTGTGTTATGCAAATTTGAGTGATTGATTGCCTGACTTTTTTTTCGTTTTTTCATCAGCATCATTTTGGCTGCCATCTTGGATTGTAAGTTTCCAAACCAATTTAGAGCATTTTTAGTAACATATTTGTGCGCAACGATCCAAAATAAGACAAACAAAAATGATTTCGTGATTCGATTATCCAAAGTGATTTTTTTCCGAGGACTTCGGATAATCGAGTCTGAACTGTATTGACTATCGTCGATACCAACAACTAACAAAAAATGCTTGTAATTATGAGCAAAAAAAAATACAATCACAATGCATTTGGAAATGCCCAATATGTAAATTTGAAAGCTTCTTAACAATTTACAAAGCAGATTCCCAACGCAAATACGCTAATTTTGTGGTTAAAGATGATGATTTTAAAAACCAACAGTAACCGCAAATCTATTTGCATTTCACACCTTGTCCAAACCAAATTTGCCTAAACCACGTAAAAACCAACCACATTTTGCGAGCAATGCTAATCAAAAGCATGCCCACACGAGCCACATCGAGTTGCTGCTACCAGTGCTCCCAAATTTATTCCAAGCTCTCCAAAAATTCCCCAGATTTCGTCAGATTTGCTCATTACACCTATAATCCCCCTCTCGCCTCACAGATAAATCGTTAATGAGCCAAAGTAAACAAAGTATAAACTTCTTAAGTTTAGCGAAGCATATTTTGCTCCTTCTGTCTCTTCTTTCAGGCCAAATTTGTCCGTCCCCATGATGTACGGTCTGCCTTCCGGTCCGGAATGCAGCAAGAAAAACAGCAAGCACAGCATTTAAGTGGGAAAACACTCTGGCTAACCCTTTTCTTTCCTTCCGACGGAGACACTACCTAACCTCAAATGCGAACCCTGCATCAGCTTATTTGTTCCTCCCTTTTCATGCTTTTCGAGCTGCTCAGCAAGCCGTGAAAAGTGCTGCACCGATTGTCTCTCTCTGTGTGCGTGTAAATCACTTTCCATAATCATAACAATAAATTTCGAAATCTCAGCAACCCGTTTCGAGAATTTCCGGCCGATTGGACCCGCGCCGGGGATGAGTGATTGCGCTGTTTTCTGCCATTGAGCAAGGTTTGAGGAAATATTGATTATTTTCTTTGAATTTTATAATAAAAAATATCTTTAACACTCAATTTTAATTTATTTATCAAACAAAGAGACAAAAAATTACAAATTGTTTGATAAAAATTGAATTTTGACTGACAATATTAAAACAAGTATAACTTTTTGCATCTTGAAAGAAAAAACAAAGCCCGTTTCACCACATTTTTTTCATTACTTTTTTAAAATTTATTATTGATATTGATGATCAGGGTTAGTGAATTTTCACGATTTCACGGACAGCGTGAAAATCGTGAAATTTGACGATACCTGTGAACTCCCGTGAAATTTAACAATTTGATATGAATTGACATGAAACATTTTAACAGTTTTTTTTTTAAAAAAGGTCTCAGTTCATAAGTTTATATGTTCTAATAAAAAAAACCTCTAGTTGTTGGCATAACAAACATTAACAACATTGCATGATTAATATTATGAATCATTTGGTAACAGTTATTCTCTTAACAAATATTTTAATTTTTACAAATGTTGATTTTTTAACCAAAACTTGTTAAAGTTTACTGAACAATGAAATTGTGATAAGTTTTTAAAAGGCTGCAAACATTTTTTTTTAAATTTAATTGACAGAATAAATTCAGTAATATGTCGATTCTTTTTTTATTTTCAAGGTACAATTTTAAAATAAATTTTAAGATTTTAGCTTGGTTTATTCAGGATTAGTTGAATAGTATTATTAATTTTTAAAATCACATTTAAAGAGCATTACATAGACTATTTGAGTGAATAGTTCCCGTGGAAATTAAACAAAAACCACTTGTTTTACTTGTTTCTGTAATTTTATCATGAGATTTTCAGAGTTATTTTAACGTTTTTTACGCTCCGTGAAATTTGATGTTTGAAATTAGGGTCCCCGTGAAATTTGCCATTTTTGGGCGTGAAAAATCACTAAGCCTATTGATGATACAGTCCAGAATCGATTATCCGAAGGTTTTTTTTTTTTGGTGATTTGTTTATTGTTCTTTGTCTTATTTTGATTGTTGAGCAAGAGCTTAACCCCTAAACTTGCAATAAAATTTGACATTTTATTTTTTTTTGTTCGCGATTCGATTTTGCCATACAAAGCTTCGGATAATCGAGGCTTCGGATGATTGAGTCCGGACTGTATTTGAAGTTTTGTTTGACAATACAGTCCAGACTCGATTATCCGAAGGCCTCGGGAGAATTTCACTTCACTTTTCACTTTTTTTTTCGTTGTCTTATTTTTTATTGCATAGCTTAAGTAAGACCAATAAACTACTCTTAAATGACTTTGAATTTTAAATCTAAGATGGCGGCCAAAATGGCGGTGATAATATATTGAAAAAATGCTATTTTTGATTTAAAAGGCAATCAAATATTCAAATTTGACTAAAATGGGGTCGCAGAACTCGAATTTGATGTAAAAATCAAGAAAACTAAAAAATACGAAAAAAAATTGGGTCATGATTCGATTATCCGAAGTCTCATACAAACCTTCGAATAATCGAACTTCGGATAACCGAAACTTTCGATAATCGAGGCTTCGGATTATCGAGTCTGGACTGTATATTTATGACTTTTCCAAAAATCACAATCCTTCAAATTTGTATGTCTTAGATATCAAATTTTGCACCATTCTAAACTCTAGCGCAAAGAATTTTTTTTGTTTAGGGGACAAATTAAAAAAGTATCTATGTTTGTCACTTTTAAAATGCTGGGTGTAATCTGATTCTACATTTTCTAGAAATCTTACGTAAGTTGGTTCTAATTCTCTCAAAATAGAGCAATCTCGCTGAAATCGATCAATTTTCAAAAATTTAAATTTTTCTTTCCTGTGACTAAAACAGCCAATGTGCATGTTTTGTTCAACCTTACAAGTCTTCATACAGTTTTGGCAGCAGTCCATGCAAAAATTGTACCGTTAACTGGGGTAAAACGGGATTTCAGTCTGAAAAGGGATAGGAAAGCTGTTTTTAGATTACTTCATAGCATAAAGTTTAGAAATCGATATTCTGTACCAATAAAATACACTAAAAAAGTTGCCAAAATTTAGCTAAAACAGCTGTTTTGACTCACCGCATACGTTCCGATTCACCCGCGTTTTTTTTAAATTTTCTTTATTTTCTAATCTGTGTGCAAGTTTGGAGCTAAGCTAAATTATCTACAAATAATTTCATATAGTTTGGATTTTTGGCAAAAATATGAAAAGTTTTTTCATATTTTTCATTTTAGGCCAATGCAAATATTTTTCAAAGTTTTTGTCTGTCCGGGGTCGAGGGAGGGGCGCAAAAACAATATAAATATTGAAATAACGAGCCATAGTTTTAACATTTGCATGGAAAAGTGTTTTAAAGTGCATTTTACACTGGTTCAGTTGTTTTGTAATCATTAGTTTTCAAAAAATATAAGATGCTAAAAATGATTCTAAACGCAGGGGAATGCATTTTAAATTGATTTCAGCTGATTGCAGTTCAATTCCCATTTAAATTTTGAAGTTTTTTGGAAAAATATTTTTTTTGCCCCTGATTTTTCGGGCCAACAAGACAAAAACTTTAAGAGCGAGTCCACAAACAGGGCATACCCCTTTGTATGGGACGTCGTGTGGACCTCACCAATCTGCCTGAAATTTTTAGGGGTTGTTTGTACATATAAAACTAGCATCTGGCCAAAATATGAGCACTCTAGGTCAACGGAAAGCGGGGTAAATCGGGACACAATGTTTGAAGGTTCAAAAACGTCAAAAATCGTAAAAAGGCTGTAACTTGGGCAAAATTCAATTTAATTTAAAAATTCAAAATGCATCTGAAAGGGCTTAAAAAATTCAACAAAATGCAGGGAAGAGCATCCCAATTGGTTGAATCTGAAGGGAGTTATTGGCATTTTAGTGAAAAAAATAGCATAATTTCAAACTCAAATAAAAAAGTGTTCCATCCAGATATCAACTCGGTTCGACCTGCAGCTTGTAGGGTACATCTGGGACTACCATCTGAGACTGAGAACGCTTTGGGTACGGTAGTTTAACATATTAAATAGACACTTCTACTTTTAGTGAATTTTTTGGTTGTAAATTTTTGCTCCGGGGTAAATTTTTGCTTAGATCCCATTTTCTGATGATAATTTTATCATATTCGTGTTCCTGAGACAATTTCACAATAGAAACATGCATAAAAATGTTTATTTTCATCCATTTTAACCCTTTAAAAAATTAAAGTTAAAAAAAATGAGATGCTGCTTTTTTCTGGTGTCATCTAGTATCCTTGGAAACGAACCTGATTTTCAATAAATGAGAATCGAAGATTTTTTTAACTTCATTTTTAAAGGGTTAAAATGGATGAAAATAAACATTTTTATGCATGTTTCTATTGTGAAATTGTCTCAGAAACAAGAATATGATAAAATTATCATCAGAAAATGGGATCTAAGGGGGACCCCGAGCAAAAATTTACAACCAAAAAATTCACTAAAAGTAAAAGTGTCTATTTAATATGTTAAACTACCGTACCCAAAGCGTTCTCAGTCTCAGATGGTAGTTCCAGATGTACCCTACAAGCTGCAGGTCGAACCGAGTTGATATCTGGATGGAACACTTTTTTATTTGAGTTTGAAATTATGCTATTTTTTTACTAAAATGCCAATAACTCCCTTTAAATTCAACCAATTGGGATGCTCTACCCTGCATTTTGTTGAATTTGTTAAGCCCTTTAAGATGCATTTTGAATTTTGAAATTAAATTGAATTTTGCCCATGTTACAGCCTTTTTACGATTTTTGACGTTTTTGAACCTTCAAACTTTGTGTCCCGATTTGCCCCACTTCCCGTTGACCCAGAGTGCTCTTATTTTGGCCAGATACTAGTTTTATATGTACAAACAACCCCTGAAATTTTCAGGCAGATTGGTGAGGTCGATGCGAGATGGGTATGCTTTGCTCGTGGACTCGCTCTTGAAATAAACAATTATTTGTTATTTGTTACTTTTAACATCAAATTCGGTTATGCGACCAATATTTCATCACCGCCATTTTGAATTAAAAAAAATCAAAGAGGAAAAAATAAAATAAAATAGAAATTGCCGGTTCTTTAAAACGGAAGTATTTATTTGCGATTCTTTCATTATTCGCGAAATTTTTTTATAGGATATTGAAATAATCAAAATTAAATATAAAAGTCTCAGAATGCTAACCCAGTACGATGTGTACGAAAGTAGAAAATTTAAGCTTAAATCAGTATT
Source organism: Culex quinquefasciatus (assembly GCF_015732765.1). Classification (NCBI taxonomy): domain Eukaryota; kingdom Metazoa; phylum Arthropoda; class Insecta; order Diptera; family Culicidae; genus Culex; species Culex quinquefasciatus. The sequence continues at coordinate 29,172,319 of NC_051862.1, read as the reverse complement.
CTGTATCAGAAAGTAATGTGAAGTTGTTTGCCAGCTTGTCAAAACATACAAATTTGTGTTTTGATTTTTTTTTTCCAACAAAGTTGCACCCGCTGAGAACTACAGTCCAGACTCGATTATCCGTAGGTTTGTATGGAACTTCGGATAATCGAATAATGAGGAAAAAAATTTCCGTGATTTTTTATTTTCTTACTTTTTAACATCAAATTCGAGCTATGCGATCCCATTTTAGACAAATTTGAATTTTTGGTTGCGTTTTAAATTGAAAAATTCATTTTTTTCAATATTTTTCACTGCCATTTTGGCCGCCATTTTAGATTTAAAAAATTCTAAATCACCTTAGAGTAATTTAGAGGTCATACTAAAGCTCAACAATCAAAAATAAGACAACAAAAAAAATGTGATTTGCTTATCCGAAGTTTCGATTTTCCGAAGTGAAATTTAGCCAAGGCCTTCGGATAATCGAGTCTGGACTGTAACTTGTGAAATCATACGACACTGCAAACTGACACTGCATTTGCTGATAGTTCTATGGACACTCCTGGAAACAAGAAAACAAAAACACTGAACCAGCGACAACAATTGCTGTTCTATCGAAATAGGGGAAATATACCCTTTCTAATCAAACACCTATCTTCGTCATATGGAGAGTTTGATGCTCGATTAAAGCTCCAAAAATACTATTTAGGCTGTAAACTTACCAACAACAGCACCGCCTCGAGTAAGCACGCAAATGTATGCCACTTACTAGCCAAAAAGATCAAATTTAATGCACTTTTGACCATAATTTCTATTTTGCGAGACCATTTCTCATCATTTTGGTGGCACACACATCCACACGCAAGATCAGAGGTTAACTGCTTAACGAAAGTCGCCATCAATATCTTTTCACTTGCGCTAACGATTTCAAAGCGCTTAAGATATAAAATTGCTTCCAACTACCGGCTACATGTTCTTTTGACCGTTACTTAGTCACTCACTTGAAAAATAATCCCGAAACATGTAAATAATTAGCAAGCGCCATAAAAAAAAACAAACGCGCTAAGTCTTTTGACGTTTCAATTTCGACCATCCATTCTAATCGAAGGCTGAAGAAAACCGAGCGAGAAGCGAAGGCAAATAAAGAACAAAGGGTGGCCACCAACACCACCACCAGCGCTTGTGGTGTTGCCAGGAAACTTTCTCTATAAATGCTACTTTTCGTGAGTGTTCGCTCAAAATTTCATCAATTTTGGCAGCACGAAGCAGACCCAAACGAGCGTTGGAAGAAAAAAAGAACTAAGCTGAAAATACAAAAATGGGCGTGGCCCAATGCACACGACTGATAAGAATGCGTTTTTGAAATATATTTTTTAAAATGCTTGTAAAAGGAATAGCATAACTTTTAATAAAAGTGAAAATAAACAGAAATGTTCACAAAAAGTTGCTCTACTTGTTGGTGTACTTGGGTTTAACTGAATTTCAAGAAACACTCCAGATTATCCAGCATCATTCAAACAAGACCGCTTATTAGGCTTAAAATGGGTTTATTTCCCCTAATGCGCTGAACCAGTTAAAATCTTTTGGTTGAATTTTAAATAATTTGGCCGATTCTAAAGATTTTGCTAGAGAAATTGCTGATCCGTAAGGCGAAAATTTTTACTCAACCAGTAGCATTGGATCGGGCAAATTTGACCGGTTTCTAATCTAGCGAAAAAGGTAATTTTTGTACAGGCTGAGAAACTAGCGAGCTTACTAACAAGTTTTATTTAGCGAGTTTTATCGCGTTTTGGCGATAGATCCTTTTTCCGTGTAACTTTGTTCAATATGTTGTTGTTAATACATTTATTTCTGGCAGCTTTAACCTTCTTGGTCATTCGCTGCCCTTAGGTGTTATAAGCCTTGTAGGTATGTATAAGGTAAATATTGATTAAATTTATAAGTTGGTTACGCCAAATTTCTCTACGAAAGTCATTATTGCCTTACCGAGGTCATGAATGTAAGGAAACTAGTGTTATTTATTTTTTTTTTTTATGAAACCGCTCTCAACATATTTTCTAGAAAAATATCAGGCCTGAAAGCCTCTTTGGAGTAGTTTTTCAAATAAATCAAAGACCCTCGAAGAAGAACATCAACGATCGAAACGTCGAACATTCATAGCTTTTTTTTTTTAGTCAATCATCCAAATTATAATTGTTATTATAATCTTGACAGTTCGAGCGAAACTGTTCTTGATTGATCAAAATCACTCGTCATAAACATGGATGAAAATTCATAAACCCATGAATGTTATGCACGAATGCATGCATTTTATTCATGGAATCATGTAAATTTTCATGAAACCATGAAAAGCATGATTCATAAATTCGCGAATAAAATTTTACGACGTTCAATTTACACATGCATAAATAATCGTAAAATCATGAATATTTTTCATGAATTCATGAAGTTTTGTCATGACTTCATGAAAATCAGTCATGAAATCATGAATAGTGTTATGCATGATTGCATGAAGGAAAATTCGTGAATATTCGTAAAAATATTTTAGCCATGAATAAAATTCATAATTCGTGAATAAAATTCATGAAATCATGAAAGGTATCACGAAATCATGCACAAAATTATTTACAAGTTCATGAATCGAAATTCACGATATCTTGCAATTTTTTTTCCGTGTTTTTGTCATTTAAAAAAAATAACCAATCGATTGTTGGCTATACATTGGACAGTCTCTCCGTAAACTAATGACATTATTCCAACGCTCAGGAATTAGCTTATTTCGTGTTCACACGCCATCAACCCGTAAAAGTTCGTCCTTGGCCAAACAAATGGGACCGTAATAATGGTGACATCCATCAAGCTCCTTTCACCATCCTAGCTGGCGGTGTATGTGGGAGTATTTTTATCCTGCAAATCAACCAAACAGACATAAATCCAAAGCCTACTGCCATCAATCCGGTGCCGCCGTCGGGTGAAAAACAACAACCCTCTTTTGTCTCCCCCCCGGGTCCCAGGTCCTAATCTGGCCAACTCAATCTGGCTCGTTATTGTTACATCGTCCTTCTTCTTGCGTTTCAACTCCAATAAAGACCACGCGCAGCGTAATCGAAAATGTTATTAAATTTCTCCTCTGTGCGTTCCCGCGGCTCAACGTAATGTAATAAAAACGTTAATGGAGTCCCTGCGTCGTCCTCGGTAAAGTTCCTTTTTTGTGTGTGACACAAAACGACACAAAACCAAACGAGTTTGAGAGACCTCCTCGACAGGAGAGAGAGAGGGAGACAAAAAAGAGGTGATTATCGTTAAATGAAATCGAAAAGCTGCGCGGAGCAGGGGGAAAATACTTGTACAAAAGTGGATAAAAACGAGACATGGAGAGCAAAAATGTGAGTGGAAAAGCGCTTACACGACATTGTTGTAAAAAAAAACAAGAAAAACAACAACAGAAAACTAAATCAATGCGCTTGAAACTAGAAGAGAGAGAGAGGACCAGGTGGAGGAAAAGCCCTTTTCCAACCCCCTAGAACCGAAAGCGTGGCTTGCTGAGTTGCTCACCAATACCAACAGCAGTGAATTGAAAGAGGGATGAGTGAGAGGCATGCTAGTGTGAGAGAGTGCTCTTCATTGACAATATGGAATGGGTGTGAAGCAGAGCGAGCTGAAGGAGCAGAGAAATTAGGTCTATTCCCGTACTGCAGAATTCTGCAATTCTGCACAAAAACGGCAGCAAAGCGTTCCCGTACTTTTCTGCAACAAAAGTAACTTTTCTCTCAGGCAGAACTTCTGCAGTGAGAGAGGTAGAAGTTGCAGCAAAACCGTTCCCGTACTTTTCTGCAAGCTCTCTCTTCTCTTTCTTGTTGAAAAGTTACTGCAATTTGGTATGATGGATGTTGACTACACGCTTACATAAAATCAGCAAATTGGGTGAAATTAAGCATTTTATTATAAGTTGTAATAATAAATGATTTTGGGATTGTTTTTTATGTCTGGTTTTATTGAGACCGATTTTTTTATGTTAACGATTTCAGGCTTAGTTCATTTATGTAAATGATATAGCGATTTTTTCAGTGTTAATATTTTGACCTGATAAAAAAATTGGTAACTTAAGCCATAGTATTATAGCACGGCTAGTACCCCAACAAAAATTGTACTATAAAAACAAATTGATTTTAAAAAACTTTTAAAAGACACATTTCTTTTGAGTTTCATAATTTCAAATAGAAATTTGTTTAGGAATAATTTTTGATCTTCAATTGTTTTTGAATATACCTCGGAATATACTAAATGTGTGTGTTAAAAAACAGGTAAATTTAATTGGCAAATAATTATTTATACCTTTAACGGTGCTACCAATTGGTATTCTTATATGAACCAAAAAAAAAATATTTTGTTGAAATTAAAATTCTTAAATTCTTAAATTCTTAAATTCTTAAATTCTTAAATTCTTAAATTCATAAATTCATAAATTCTTAAATTCATAAATTCTTAAATTCTTAAATTCTTAAATTCTTAAATTCTTAAATTCTTAAATTCTTAAATTCTTAAATTCTTAAATTCTTAAATTCTTAAATTCTTAAATTCTTAAATTCTTAAATTCTTAAATTCTTAAATTCTTAAATTCTTAAATTCTTAAATTCTTAAATTCTTAAATTCTTAAATTCTTAAATTCTTAAATTCTTAAATTCTTAAATTCTTAAATTCTTAAATTCTTAAATTCTTAAATTCTTAAATTCTTAAATTCTTAAATTCTTAAATTCTTAAATTCTTAAATTCTTAAATTCTTAAATTCTTAAATTCTTAAATTCTTAAATTCTTAAATTCTTAAATTCTTAAATTCTTAAATTCTTAAATTCTTAAATTCTTAAATTCTTAAATTCTTAAATTCTTAAATTCTTAAATTCTTAAATTTAAATTCTTAAATTCTTAAATTCTTAAATTCTTAAATTCTTAAATTCTTAAATTCTTAAATTCTTAAATTCTTAAATTCTTAAATTCTTAAATTCTTAAATTCTTAAATTCTTAAATTCTTAAATTTAAATTCTTAAATTCTTAAATTCTTAAATTCTTAAATTCTTAAATTCTTAATTCTTAAATTCTTAAATTCTTAAATTCTTAAATTCTTAAATTCTTAAATTCTTAAATTCTTAAATTCTTAAATTCTTAAATTCTTAAATTCTTAAATTCTTAAATTCTTAAATTCTTAAATTCTTAAATTCTTAAATTCTTAAATTCTTAAATTCTTAAATTCTTAAATTCTTAAATTCTTAAATTCTTAAATTCTTAAATTCTTAAATTCTTAAATTCTTAAATTCTTAAATTCTTAAATTCTTAAATTCTTAAATTCTTAAATTCTTAAATTCTTAAATTCTTAAATTCTTAAATTCTTAAATTCTTAAATTCTTAAATTCTTAAATTCTTAAATTCTTAAATTCTTAAATTCTTAAATTCTTAAATTCTTAAATTCTTAAATTCTTAAATTCTTAAATTCTTAAATTCTTAAATTCTTAAATTCTTAAATTCTTAAATTCTTAAATTCTTAAATTCTTAAATTCTTAAATTCTTAAATTTTTTAATTCTTAGATTTTTAAATTCTTAAATTTTTAAATTCTTCTTGCATTTTAAATTTCTCAAATATCTGATTTGATACTTTTTTAAAAGTTTCTTGATGTGGAAATATTAATGTTTAAATATTTTTAATTATGGATTTCTTAATTTCCAGATTGCTTAATTTACGTGTATAACAATTTTTGAGCCCTTGATAATTTTTTTTATTTTGAAATAATTAAAAAAATAATACCCAGTTTGAGTAAATCCACTCAACTGTGTACAATGTTGCAGAAAAAGTACTGGAACGCGCTACCCAGGCAAAATTTTTGCCGCTTCTCTCCTTGCAAAACTTCTGCAAAAGAGAGAGACGAAGAGAACGAGTTGAAAAGTACGGGAACGTGCTGCAAAAAAGTGACTTATGCTGGCTGCAGAATTCTGCAGAAGCTGCAGAAATTCTGCAATTCTGCAAGTACGGGAATAGACCTATTGTGAGCAGCACTTGAGGCTCGGACGAAGCGTCGTTGAGCGGTTGTTGAATGCACAATGTGATTTTTCATGAATTGTATTAGGGGAAATATACCCATTCTAATCACACTAAGCCGTTCGACCAATTCTCATCACTTTTGCTGTTTTCCGCTATTAAATCAACATTTTCAGATGTTTCAACAATGTAGAGTTGCTTGCTCACTTTTATTTGAGCTATTTATTACTTTGGAACAGTCAAAAACACTTTATGAAAGCTTTAATTATTGTTCAAAGTGCTGATAGGCCGATAATAGAAATAGGCTGAGAAAGGGTATAGTTCCCCTACATACAAATAAATTCAATTGGGTACTAAAGCCCTATGTCAATTTTTATGTACAACGTTAAAAAACACGATTAAAAACCATTTCTGATCACTTTTTTTTCATTTTAATGCAATTTTTTTTTTGACAAGACAACATTTTTACGATGGATTAACTATGGTCCCCTTGGAACGAGCTGTCAAGTAGGAGCCTTTTTGTCAAGAAGGACCGCGAGATTAATTTTTCAAAATTGATTTAAAAATCCATTTTAAACTCTTTGTGGTCGTACAAAGGGTCATTGTACTCAGAAAAATAAGTTTTATTTTTTATTTATTATTGCGGTCGTACAAAGGGTCATTGTACTCAGAAAAATAAGTTTTATCGCTGTAAACAATAATATCAGCAATCTAAGCTTCATTTTAGGACCCAATTGGTTTATAGTTATATTTTTTTTGTAGAAATTATTTTGAAAAACAAAAGCATTCTCTTCAAGTTTTATTTTATCGTATTCTTGAATGAACTTAGATAAATTAAGAGTTAATGAACTTTCAAATCATTGACAATTTTAATTTAATAATTGTCTTCTCCAAAGTTTGAAATATTCTCAAACAGTAAGAAGCCAAATTTGTAAACATTCAGTCGTTTGCAAATAAAATTTTTGAAGATTAATTTTATCGATTTCGAAGCAAATGTTTAAAAAAAAGTTAAAAACATCTAAAAACGTTGTCACTGATGTTGAAAGTCACTGTGTTTCTGTGTTTCATGAATGAAAGTGTGCAAATTGAATTGATTAGTTGATAAGTTTACTAACTTTTTATAGCATGTATGTAAATTTGAGGTTAAGTAAATAACAAAAATCAAGTTGAATAAAAATTCATGAAAGATTGATTTTTTTTCATTAAAAAAACAATTTTAAAGCATGAATATTTTTTCTAAATTTACTAAGAAACTTGTTCAATTGAAATATCCTATAAATCTGAAGATTATTTTTTTCAATACAGTCCAGACTCTATTATCCGAAGGATAAGTGCGCTGACCACGGGGACGCGTTGTCTTGTTTTTGCATGCTCATTTTCATTTCTTTTGTGTCGCTGTTTGTGTGCTTGGGTGAGTGGTTATTATAATTAAATAATAATCATTGTGCTAATGAATATAGTTGCGTGTCAGTCGAAGTCGTGATTATTCAGGTTAATTTTTTTGTGTGTGCTTTTGTGTCGCTGTTCGTATGGGGTGAGGGATTGTGGTAATTTTACTGTCTGCGTGTAAATTTATCAACTCACTTTATGATTTATATAATTGTTTATATTATTCCTCATCCTTTTCGTTTCCTGTAACATACCATCTCCTCATACCATATATGATCAAATTGTTTAAATTAACGATGCTTTCTAGAACAGCATGGGAACCATCTGGAGTATTTATATTTTAAATTACTGCAATTTTTTACAGCTTCCTGGAATCATCTTGATTTTATTTATTATATTTATTATATGTATTATATTTGTTTCATTTATTATTTTTAACAAAACTACATGCTTATTATATAATACACTAAAGACTCATATTTACACGTACAAACTTCCAAATCATTTAATACATTACGCATTCAATCATTTTCATCGGCCCGATAAAATTTCCCTAACCCCCATTCCAAACCTCCCAAAAATATTCCGTTCACTTTTAAAAGTCGCATGGGTTCCCTGCACTTTTGCCACTAGTGAACAACAAAAACATCCTTTCCCAAATCCCCACGGGACTGTATGGGCGTAGCCTTGGAGCACAGTGTGGAAATTTACGTTCCTAGATATTTTTGGATGTACCGGGCAGCAATCAAATTGTCTAAGAATATTGAATTGACCATTGTAGCACCCCCTACAGCGTGGTGCAGACCCGTTATGCTATGCTATGCTATGCTACAGTCCAGACTCGATTATCCGAAGCTTCGATTATCCTAAGTTTCGATTACCGTAAACTGGGGTGACTTTGATAGCCCGGGGTGATATTGATAGAAATTTGATTTGGCCACTAACTTTGATACATCCAATGTAACAGTCACATTTTTGCATATATTTTCGATAATAAGCTATCCCTTGATGCTTCCATACTCAAAATTCTCAAAAATGTTTAGATATTCATTTGACGGTCATTTGAAAATCCTATCAAAGTCACCCCGGGCTATCAAAGTCACCCCAGTTAACGGTATCCGAAGTTCGATTATCCGAAGGTTTGTATGGAACTTCGGATAATCGAATCGCGAACAAAAATTTTGTTTTCGTTTTTTTTCTTTTTCTTGTTTTAAACATCAAATTCAAACCAAAAATTGTCGCAAAATAATTTAGACATGATTACATACACCAAAATGATGTAGTCTTAGTTTTTTTTAATTTTCTGAAGAAGTAAATTAAAAAATAAATGTTTGAAAACGGTAACTCAGCGCGATTTTTTGTTGTTAGTCTTTTTTAATTTATGTAGCTTTTTATTTGCGACAAATGACTTTGAATTAAACACCGAACACTTTATTTTTTTTTTCAATCAGGAGCGGCCATGGCTGAATGGTTACGGTGTTCGCTTTGCAAGCGAATGGTTCTGGGCTCGATTCCCATCTGCTCCCAACGAGAAAGTTAAGAACACATAAATTTGAAATGATGAATATGAACGAAAAATCAAAGTCGCTCGAGGCGGGGTTCGATCCTCCGTCATTTAGATTGCAAAAATGCTAACCACTAGGCCAGGGGTGCCCAACCTTTTGGCCCTGTGGGCCAGATCTGATTTTTCTGATGCAGTGGCGGGCCGGAACTAATGTTGGTAAAAGTAAACTTTTTTTCAAAAGGTTTATTATGCTAGGTTGTTTCAAGTAAACAAAAAACAAAAAGTGTTGCAAATAAGATTCATATATCCTGATTTTAAGAAAGAAAAACAAAGATAATTTTCAACTATGTGTTTATTTAATTTATTTTTATTTGTTTAGATTTGAATCGTATTGTAATTGTTTTGTCCAATGAAATTAAATACGCTGATATCATTGACTAAAAAACTCTAATTTCGTCGATGCAAGTTTTTTTCAAGTTTGAATCAACGAAACAAGATAAAATTTATTGAATCGAAATTTGGATTCAAAACTTTTTTACAAAAATGCAATTGTTGCGTTGTTGTGCACCTTTATTCAAATATTTTACAAAACATTTTAAAATGATTTTTAAGACACGAAATTTAAAACAGTGTAGAAAAATATATTTCTGGTAGTTTTTTATTCGTGTTTCTTCAAATTTCTTATTATTTATGATTTAAATTTATGAAAAAAAAACTCTATTGGATTTCTTGACGTATGTTGAAGATTTATTAGTATTTAAAAAAATGCATCGATCTTTATTTTCGACATGATCAATTTGATTTTTTAAAGCTTGTTTTTTAGCAAAACTTGATCATTGAAAAGTTGTTCTAAAAAACATTATTTTTGCTTATGAAAAATAAAAAAATGAATTAGAAGAAAAAAAGCCAAAACTTGAAGAAATTTAACTTTAGTGTCTTTCAGCCTTTTGCAAATTTTTCAAATTAAATAATTGATTCTGAGAATATTTATGTAGAAATGATAAGAATTAAATTTAAACATCAAGAATTTTTAAATGTGAAATAAAATAATTAAAAATACAAAGGCTAAATCCAAACAAAACGATGAATTAGCCAAATTTTATGTAAAAAGCCACAAAAAAAAAACAAATAAATGTTTTCTTATATCTGAAAATTTAATCTCAAGATTATTTTTTCTAATTTTGACACTCAATTTATTTCTTGAGTTTTTCATAAACAGCCTTTAGTGCCGGTCATAGAAATATTTTCAAAATGCCATCGCTTGCCGGATGAAATGGCCTCAAGGGCCGGACGTTGGGCAGGCCTGCACTAGGCCATGACGACTTGGGGAGCGTGGACTGGAATTAGGAATACTGTTACAGAGAGCGAGTTGTGGCGCTATATAACCACGGCAAATAGTGTCCTGGGCATTCGTGGAAATACAATGTCCCATCTCAGAGGGTTCCAGAGTACCAAACCTTCCCTTGCTCCCAAAGAATACAACCAAATCTCGGAGCGTATGGTGGTGTGTCCCCACGCTTCTTCCTCCCCTGTCGATTCAGAATTGTGTTGTTGTTCGAACACTCAGTGCTCAAACTCAACCCAATTAGGTTTTACAGCGTGACGTCACGAGCACACACGCACACACATTTTTACTGAGACACACGTGCAAAAAATGTAAACAGTGCAGCAAAGCTGTCAAATTTCTAACCTAAAAACCGAGTCGGCGTAAAACCTAATTACGAGTCATCTCTGCGATACGGCTGTACGCAGTAGGCCTGGCCGCTTTAACGCTTGTGATGTTTCAATGCATTCCGTTGCAATGACACACTACAAATGTTAATAAATGACAAGAAGAGTGCTAGGCGTCATCTAACCTAAGGCACTCTCCAGGATCCCTCCGAAAGATTGGCTGCGCTAGGGTTTGATTAGATTAGATTAGACATATTTTAGGAACGTCATTTTTAGTGATAAAAAAAGATAAAATCGGATTTTTTAAGTGTGTCTATTTTTTCCGAAAAGTCCTAATGATAGAAAATGACTTTTGACATAAGGAAAAAGGTTCCCACAAATCAATAAATACAAAGAAAAGTCGATTTGCGAATCGTATAGAAGTAGAAGGGACATAATCTTTTTTTTCGCATAGATTTATTTAATATTTTGTAAATCATTCATTATTTAATTTGTAAATTCTATACTGAAGAACAAAAAATTATAACATTCAATTTCTCCAACTTGTCCCAGTGTGTCCGTCCATCCGTCACATAAGTACGCGCACTCTCCTCTCGACGACAATGTCAAAAAGCTTCTTGAGTGCGCACAGCGCACACACAACAAGCAGGCCGAGAGCCAACATAAACATCATCACCCATCGCTTTCAATGCTCCTCGAGAGGCCACACTCCAAAAAGTGCGCGCACACTCTTCTTCCTGGTGACGGCGGCTCTTTCCACACACCAATACAGATGCACCACAGCACAGCGAGAGGAAAGAAAAATGGCGTTTGAGCGGGAAAAGGGGCGTTACTACACTCACACCCGTCTGACAGTTCCGAATATGACGTTTCGTAGGAGTGGTAAAATGTAATTTTTTATCTTCGTTTCGGTAAAATTCCATGTACTTATGTAAAATTTTATCTCAATTGGGTAAAATTTTATGTAAAATATGTAAAATTTTATCTTCTTAAGGTCAAATTTTATGTAAAATACGTAAAATTTTAGATGTTTTTTTGATGTTGTAAATATGTCCTTCGCCCACTTGGATGTGCGATGAGAGCGCAGAGAGGATGCCAGGACAAGAGGGCCACTCGTCATACACACTCTCATAAATAAAGAGGAAGCCGCACTTTGGGATTGGTTGGGCATGAGAGAGAAAAGGATAGAGTGCTGTGGCTGTGGGTGCAGCTCTCTCTCGCTCTTTTCTCCTTTCCCTTCAACGTCGAGTGGTCTTCGAGCTTCGGAGCTTGGAGTGCCCACTTACCTTCAAGTGAAAACATAATTTAGTTACAGTCAAGAACTAGCCATCAACGGCAGCTGAAGAGTGGAGAGTGCTTCTTAGAGACGAGTGTATCCGGTTTGAGCGCGATCTTGATTAACAGTGTGTTCGGGTGTAATAACAGTATCGTTTGATTATCACGCGCGAGCCTGCTTCGATCGCGAATGAGTGGAGTGAATAAAGAAGAGTGATTCGTTCGCGAGTGAGTCGAACGCGATCCAAGTGACCGGCGAAAGTGTTTGGTGATCGACTCGCAAGTGATTCAGATCCTGTCAAAGTGGCCGCGGAAAAGAAGGACACTGGTGCAGGTGCCGCCAGTCCCCGGAAAACGCCACCACGGAGGCCATCCGTTCCGGAGTCGTCCCCGCAAACGCCACCGTCGGTTCCCGCCAGCCTGGGTGGTGACGCGATGTCTCCGACGGCGGTCGCAGCTGGCGCGGTCAATCCGCCGCCGGGAATGCTCAACTGGGCGCCGATTCTGTTTCCCTCGGCCTGGAACCACCCGGCGCTGCTTCCCGCGTTCTATCCGGCCGCGCTCCGGTCCCTGCCCGGGTAAGTCGTCCGGCTTCCGGCCATTTGTCATAATTACGGGTGGGGTTGTCCCGATCAAAAGACCATAAATAACCGGATTAAACGAATGCAGGGAGTGCAGCAGCTCGTAATTGCTTCCTGGTGGATGGCCATAAAAAACGAACTTTTCAACTCGAGCTATAAAAAGAGAGCACATCCGGAAAGCGCAATCGCTTCAATCGGGTTCGATACGGGAAGATACGGAGAGGACGTAATCTCGTTATGAATGGGGTTTTCGTTGACGACCTTGTCCGGAAGTGGACGAGGACGTGTGAGACAGTAATCGGCGCAGCGGGAGTTCAAAGAGAGCGACTTGGGGTGAAGGCGAGAATTTGTTTGGAAAGATTTCCAGCGACTTGGTTGGCCTTGACTTTAACAAATTATATAAAGCAGAAATAAACAAGGGCGTCTATGTGTGCTTTAATTTGTAAAAAAATAATCGAAGCATGCTTTGAACAGAATTTTTCGTGATACATAATTTTATTTTTCAAATGTGTTGAACATTTTTTATAAGAGTTGGAAAATTTCTAGAATGTTTGCTAAGTTTAAAAAGTAAATTTTCTTATTTTGAAATTTCAGTAATTTTTTAAATAAAATCTAAAACATGTTTAGCTTAATAATTCAATCTATTCCATTTTTTCAAATTGAAATTTTGTTCTAAAATTGTTTCTGTCTTATGATAGGAAAATATATTTTAGAAATTGTTATTTAATTTGTAATTACATAATTTTTAACATGTTTTTTTTTCAATCTATTTTCAACTACATTCAATTCAACACTTTCAGATTTTGATAATTCAAAAGCATTTATAAACTGCCAATAAATGCATAGTTGTCTCACGTAAAATTCTGTCATTTTTGAAAAATTCGAACAAATTGAGACAAATATGAGGCAATGAAGCATGTCAAATCTTCTTCAACAGTTTTAATGGAATTTTGAAAACTTTTGTATTAACAATAAATGAAACATAAATCAATATTTTTATAAACAAAATGTTAAATGATCTATATATTTTTCAACAATATTTCGAACTAAAGTTGTATATTTTTTTAGGTTCAAAGAGATTTAGCCTTAGATTCAGCTTGCGTATCGAAAACTATTTGTTCAAATTCTCAACTAAAGATCACTTTACATCCACCCTCAAACACTTAAGTGCCCTACTTAAATCTGTATATTATTTCAAGTCCTTTTTCGCCTCCCAAAAAAAAGCAGAACCCTCAAGCATAAACTTCACACTTTTACGGCGGGGAAATCCGCGTCGATCCAAGGTGGCTAAGCCACGTATTTCCCCGAATTTTTGTTCAAGATCCCTGCTAGCCTGCTCCGATCCCGAAATCCCTTGGATACCTGTCCGCCGAGGAGTCAAACCTTGCGGGAGCTGCATGTGCAATTGTCGTGAGCGAGTGTATTTGCAAATGTCATTAGCATAAAGAATTTTGAGGGAGTCATAAAACGGCTTGAGCACAAGTGCTGCGCGGCGGCCAGATGTTCGCACCTTCTGTTTACACAGACCAACGAAGGTAGAGCATGATCGAGCTGGAACTCCTCCGTTCGGGCAGGGCCTACTATGGCGTTAAGGAACTTGGCAACGCAGTGAGGGCAAAGGAAGAGAGAGAGAGGCGAAGGTTTTATTTTTTGGGAAAATTCGGAAATTTGGGGATTTTCTGGCTATACAAACAAGAGGATGTGGCCCGGGTAGGTTTGCAAAAGGTAGAGAAGGTGGTCAGGTAGATGGGCGGCGATCGGTGTGAGGAGAGAGAAAGTGTGAAAGTAATTAAGGTGGGTTGATTTCACAAGTGATTAGGCCGGACTGACGCCCTTCGTTTGGATATCGATCCGGAACGGGAGTGACTCGCCCTAAACGGCGGCGTGGAGTGTGGGTTTAGCCAGCTTGAAGGGCTATCATTCTGGGTCAATAGGCTTGCCATTTTGATCATAAGAATATCTTTGTGAAATATCTTTAATCGGTTCACACCAACCGGAACCTTTTGCATCGAGATTTGTGTGGTAAACATTTGAGTATTTTGAAAACTACGGGAATTAGTAGTTTCCTAAAGTTTTGTCTACAATACTATTTACAACAAATTTAGACTATTTTTACTATCAGATTATTGCAGGATTTTGTCCGTCAGTTCGACAACTTCCTTGGTTGCTGTGGTAAACGTCCACAAGTATATTCATTTATTAATTCATTGCTTTCTTAGAAAAATAGTTCAGACTTTTCATTTAAATTTTTTATTGTAATTAAAATTTAGAGATTTCAAAATTATATTTAAATTAAATTAAATTTATCTCGTAGATTTTGCATATAGAGCAATTCTCTACGAAATCGGTCTTTTTTCTTCAATTTTAATTTTTGTATTTTTTAATCCGACTGAAACTTTTTTGGTGCCTTCGGTACGCCCAAAGAAGCCATTTTGCATCATTAGTTTGTCCATATAATTTTCCATACAAATTTGGCAGATGTCCATACAAAAATGATGTATGAAAATTCAAAAATCTGTATCTTTTGAAGGATTTTTTTGATCGATTTGGTGTCTTCGGCAAAGTTGTAGGTATGGATATGGACTACACTGGAAAAAGTGATACATGGTAAAAAAAAATTGGTGATTTTTTATTTAACTTTTTATCACTAAAACTTGATTTACAAAAAAACACTTTTTTAATTTTTTTTTATTTTTTTATTTGTTTTAGTGGACATAAAATGCCAACTTTTCAGAAATTTCTAGGTTGGGCAAAAAATCATTGACCGAGTTATGAATTTTTTAATCAATACTGATTTTAAAAAAAAATCGAAATTTTGGTCGTAAAAATTTTTCAACTTCATTTTTTGATGTAAAATCAAATTTGCAATCAAAAAGTACTTTAGTGAAATTTTGATAAAGTGCACCGTTTTCAAGTTATAGCCATATTTAAGTGACTTTTTTGAAAATAGTCGCAGTTTTTAATTTTTTTTTAAATTAGTGCACATGTTTGCCAAGTTTTGAAAAAAATATTTTTGAAAAGCTGAGAAAATTCTCTATATTTTGCTTCTTCGGACTTTGTTGATACGACCTTTAGTTGCTGAGAAATTGCAATGCAAAGGTTTAAAAACAGGAAAATTGATGTTTTCTAATTCTCACCCAAACAACCCACCATTTTCTATCGTCAATATCTCAGCAACTAATGGTCCGATTTTCAATATTAATGCATGAATAAGGCTACCAACTCTTGCTGAGCAAAAATCCGTACACTTTGCCGATATGACACCATGGTATAACAAAAACTGTCAATGAATTATTTAGATAAATTAAATTTAATAAATTTGAGAATTAAAAATATAAAACTGTGTCGTTTTTACAGCTAACAAATTTCACAAAATGCTATCAGAGTGCTTATGACTTGCACGTTTAAAAGTATTCATAAAAAACCGTGATTTGAATCAAATCATTATGTTCTTATTTTTCACAAGTTTTAGATAGCCTTTGGAAAGGGATAAATATATTTAGTAAGTAATTTCTAAAAGAACAATTCCAGAGTTTTTTTTAAGGTCCTATCAACATATGAAAGACAATAGTTCAAAAACTCTAGAATTATTTATAATCAAGTTTGAATTGAGGAAACCCCGGAAAACTCTCCCTTTTTAAATCAAACTCATAGAAAAATAACAATTTTTAGTTAAAAAAAGCTTCTACCAAATCGAAAAAGCAAATCAATGATTAAAAAGTTGTTAAAATTCCGTACAAATCCGTTTAAAGCGTAAAATTCCCTACAAAAAATCCGGCCTGTTAAAAATCCGCGAAGAGGTTCGAAAATCCGTATGGTAAGGAAAAAATCCGTACAGCCTTATGCATGAAACATTTGTGAAATTTTCCGATCTTTTCGAAAATAATATTTTCAAAATTTTCAAATCAAGACTAACATTTCAAAAAGACCAAACATTCAATTTTACGCCCTTTTGATAAGTTAGTCTTGATTTAAAAATTATGAAAATATTTTTTTCGAAAAGATCGGAAAATTTCACGAATGTTTCATATTTTAACATTGTAAATCGGACCATTAGTTGCTGAGATATCGACATTAGAAAATGGTGGGTTGTTTGGATGAGACTTAGAAAACATCAATTTTCCTGTTTTTAAACCTTTGCATGCAATATCTCAGCAACTAAGGGTCGTATCAGCAAAGTTCAAAAATGCAAAATATAGAGAATTTTCTCAGCTCTCCAAAAATATTTTTTTAAAGTGAGCGAACATGTGCACTAATTTAAAAAAAAATGAAAAACTGCGACTATTTTCAAAAAAGTCACCTAAAAATGGATTTAACTTGAAAACGGTGCACTTTATCAAAATTTCACTAAAGTACTTTTTGATTGCAAATTTGATTTTACATCGAAAAATGAAGTTGAAAAAATGTTACGAGCGTTATTTCGATTTTTTGAAAAAATCAGTATTGATTCAAAAATTCATAATACTGTCAAAGATTTTTTCCACAACTTGGAAATTTCTGAAAAGTTGGCATTTTATGTCCTCTAAAACATATCAAAAAAAAAATAGTGTTTTTTTGTAAATCAAGGTTTAGTGATAAAAAGTTAAATAAAAAATTCACCAAATTTTTTTTACCGTGTATTATTTTTTTCCAGTGTGGTCCGTATCCATACCTACAACTTTGCCGAAGACACCAAATCGATCAAAAAAATCCTTCAAAAGATACAGATTTTTGAATTTTCATGCATCAAATTTGTATGGAAAATGATATGGACAAACTAATGATGCAAAATGGCTTTTTTGGGCATACCGAAGGCACCAAAAAAGTTTCAGTCGGATTAAAAAATACAAAAAAATCGAATGACCGAAATCCTAGAGAACTGCTCAATAGTATTTTAAAGCACCGACAACTTTTTTTTAACGGCCTCTATCACCCATATTCATTAAAGTCAAACCAGAGAGAAGGTTAAAACTTATGTAATTTTGTGGACTAATTATACGATGTTCATACTCAATTTCACAGTTTATGTTTTGGACCTTTCAACCAGGGTTACCAGGTCTTAACAGAAATTATTGAGCAAAATTTTGTTCATAAATGGTGCATTTTAACTTTTTATACGAAACAAACAATATACATTAATTTAACTTAGTCTGGAAGAAAATGTTTTATTTTTCAAATTGCCACTAAACAAATCTGGCAACCCTGCTTTCAACTGTCAAATGCAACCAAAAAAAATTGGAATTCATGAGTAGAGTTTTACAGAAACTCGACCAATTTGAAGTTTTTTTTATTTTTGTTGACCTGAAACTTCAATTTCTGGTTCAATCCACTTCCCTTTGTCGTATGGGGCTCATATTTGGTTTGAGTTCATATAGACAAATAAACGCTTTTTCATCCATATCTGTTTAAACATACTATCAAATTTATTTGTAGAACATTTAAAAAAAGTCGGAATCTCTGCTAACTATTTTTAGTCGTTTATTTCAATGTTTGCGGTGATATTTTTGGTATGGAACGATCTACTCTCCTCAAAATTTTATCTTGAAAATTAATTAATTTTTTATCTCATAAAAAATGACAAAATTTTAAGTGGGACAAATATGCGACTATGAGCATTAAAACACCCAGAAATTATGGTAGAAAAAAACAAACTTAAAACGAAATCAAGTGTTCCGTAAAAAATAGCTCAATACGGGTAAAATACCTTAAAATGACACCGTGGAGATTTTCCCCTGTCCCCTTAAAAAGGTGGAACATCAACACTTGTCGGCCGACAATATCCGGCTGTCATGGCGTTGAGAATCTGGTTCAGGTGGAATTGGTTTTATTCCCAAATACTAGTGCGTAGGCAATCTGGTATGGAAAATCATCTTTTAACATGTCGAAATCCAGTCTGCAATCAGCAAACATCACCGTCTCTTGATAGCGAAGCGATGCGAACATGGGCAAAATACCTTGAAAATATTAAAAAATATCAGCCAAGCTATTCAATAGGCAACGAATTTTAATTCGGCATCCTGTTCATAATTGAAATTAATTGCATTTTTGAATGTTTGTGTACAAATGCACAACAAATAAATTAAATTGTATGTTGATATCTGTAGTTTTTTAAAAGGTCGAATAAACAAAGTTTTCATTTTTTACCTTTTTAATGGTTGTTGAATATCCCTAACTCAAGGCGGTTTTATAAAAATATATATTTATTTTGACGTATTTTTGATTATTGTTCAATTAGTGTAGCAAAACAATTTTTTCCTTTTTGAGGTAAAAGCAACAAAACATCTTAGAAAGGCCAATTTGTTTCCAAAACAATATCTATTGTGACGACTGGAATTGTGAATGTGCCCACTGTGCATTCGTCGCTGGACTCGAACTCGGCCTCAATGCCGAGCCTCGACTGTCGTTGACAGCGCGTCATTGTTTACTGTGTGTTGTCATGTGGTTGAAATAAATGTTATTATCTTGATTGATTATCTTGATCGCATTTTTATTGCTCTTGACGAGATTTGTCCGTTTGTTTTAGTGAATTGTGCGAAATATTATTACACCCCAAGACCGAGATTCGGCCAACCTCCGGTGGTCTGTGGGGTCGTAAAAATATCAATTTAAATTTTAAATTATTTTTTTCAAATTGTTATAAAAAAAAACAGACAAAACAAGCTTTGACGCAAGGATCAAGTAAATGAAATGGGACAGTCATTTCTCTCTGTGCAACAAACACTGGATGACAAAATTATTAACTTGTGATTCTAGTCTGGTGCTTAATTTTTTATATCGATAGTTTTTTTTCGTTTTCAGGAGATACATGACCATTCTATGCACAATAAGGAAAGTAGGTTAGATTTGTCCTCGCGACTATCAATAAGAGTGGTTTGACTGTAGAAAATGGCGTCCTTGACTCATAAGTTAGCTTTGTATAAATTCATAAGCATCCATTCCAGCAAATCAATTCGTAAATTGAGTTGTATCACTCAGAAATGTGTCGGCAACCATCTCCAAAGGATTACACTTCTCATTTCATTCTCCTGAGGTTATATACAAGTCATCGAAAACGTGCTCCGGCAGCCATAAAACATCTCAATTTCCACTCCAGCAAAGTGTTGTTCAGCCAAATTTCCCCGAAATCAAACTCGAGTGGTGGTACTTGGAAGCTAGTTTTTTTAAGTTCTTTTTCGACAAAATTCACAAGGTGGTCCGGAAAACAACACAAAACTTATGCTAATTCCCCGGGCCGGCTGCAGTTTCGCACCTTGCTAGCTTGCTTCTGCTAGATGAGTTCAGAGTACGTGACCTAACAAAGAAAACTCAGGACAGGACATTCCGTGTTGCTCGAAGTTGGGTTTTTGGGAATTCCCGACTGTAAAACACTGCGAAGAACTTGCGGGAGGACGCTCTTTCTCACCGAGCTCGCTCTCCAGGATCGTCTCTAATTTGCATTTATTATTGTTTTTGGAGGAATAAATTATCCCTTACAGGTGCTGGTTGCAAGTACTTGCTCTGCTGAGCAAAAATCGTTGCATTTTTAATAAGTTTTACAGGTTTCCGAGCCGGCGGCATTGTGGAAGGTGTTAAAAAAGGAACTACGGGAAATTCCGGAATTTCAAGGTTGCCTGCTCGGTCTGCCTGCGACGATCGTGTCTTCGTCCGGTTTGGCACAGAAATCTACTTTTTTTTTCTCGACCGATTTCGATCCCGACTAGAAAGGAGAACAAATCGGATTCCATCAAGCCGAAAAGTTAACCTTTTGCGGGGCCCGATTAATGAGCGTCGGCTTATGCTAATTTCCCAAACAAAACATTGCAGACTTTCACACCTCGGCACACGATCCTTTTGCGGTTTTGTCAGCGGTAATCTTATCGGGACTCTGGGGCTAAAACAACACCACGGTTGTTGTGTACCAACCACTCATTAGCACTATCCCGGCTCAGTAGGTTAGAAGATCAGTCACCTCAGTTGGCCATGATAAGCCCTGGGATTGTGGTTTTCGGCCCTTTGGCGGGAACTGTCCTGGGATAGTAGGCCATGTCCGCGGTGGTAATTAGTCATCTGAAAGTCAGTTTTGAAGTGATGTTCTAACTTTTGTAATTTTTCAAAACTTACATTTAACTACACGGAGAAAAATCAGTTCCGGAAATCGTGAACAAGCGTTCATGAAAAGTCTGAACCACAAACAAAGTGTTCAAATTCCATGCTTGATCCATTTTGAATATCCAATGTTTTGATTTAAAAGTAACCTCATTGTAATATTCATAAGAAGAGAAACGATGACATCTCTCAAAAACCAGTTCAACGCCTACCTTGATCCGAATTTGAATCAAATTTGTGTGATTGACCCATCACCTGTCACCGTTGAATAACCCAAAATTTCAACAAAAATGTCACATTTCGTTCAAAAGAAATCGGGAGCTTCCACAAATCGATTAATCCCGCCCACGGCTTTCGATTCTTTTTTGACGCGTCGACGCGTTCGTTGACAGCGGCACAAAGCGTCGCGTCGAACCGCCACCCCGGGATTACGCACAACATAAACGACCCGAAAAAGTTTTCGGAGGATAGATTTAAGCCTCGATTGGAACCAGAACCAGTAAGAGAGTAGGGAAAGCAAGGTGAAAACTGTACAACCTAAATCAGCTTGTAATCCGGACGAGGGGCAAAAGTAGAAGAAAAGTTTCGCTCCCCTCGAAAAATCTTGGACGGCCAAATTGATTGACGCTAATCTAATCCCGGGAATGTTCGGGGCCCGGAAAGGTGCAACCAAACTTTGATTAAAAACGTCCCCCTTCTCCTCGCTCGTTACAGATTCCTGGACAACATGAAGCTACCAAACTCGCAGCGTTCCTCCCACCACAACAACAACAACTCCGGCTCGGGCTTCCACATCAGCGACATCCTGGGCCACAAACAGCAGGACAAACCCCGCAAACCGACCACCGAGGTGGTGGACGACGAAAGTACCGGCGACGAGGGCGTCATTCCGGTGACGGTCCGGCACCACAATGCCTCCGCCGGCGCCACCGACGCGGACAGTAACCATGGCAACATAACGCCCGCCAACAGCGACGACGACAGCAGCAGCCACAGCCGGAACGGCGCCAAGGTGCTGGACGCGAAGCGTTCGCTGGCCGAAGATCTGCACGCGCGCTTCACCGCCTACCATCCGCACCACCATCCGCTCTTCCCGGCCGCGGCGCGGCCCTGGCTGTACGAAACGTGCAATAACCTTACTGGTAAGTTTTGTTCTGAACAAGGGGAGTCGGGAATCGGCGCGGGGAACGGTCGGGATCGGGAGTTACGGCGGGTTGAAGTTGCGAGGTGACGGCAAGATGGCGGCTGCTGCGCTACGCGCGCGCGCTAATCAGTATTCATTGAGTCTGTGCCAACTGTCAATAAATCGTGTGAAAATCTGTTCCGAACCAAAACAGTAGAATAGGGAGATCCATTACACATCCATTAAAATCCGGACCGCTTTCCCATTATTGACGGATTTATTACGCTTGCTTGCCCGCCAAAGGCGGCCACCACCAAGCGGAAGGATGTTTGCTTTGCTCACCCCAGAAGTACAAGGGGATTACCAGACCAGCGAACAAAGCAGGCCGCGTGAATGTTATTCAAATCGAGGCGGCGTGACTGACGTAACCGTCATTCGCGCTGACAGCTGCGCGCATAACGCATCGCCTACTCGGACAGCGTTACGCACTCAGCAAGTAGGCGTTGGGCACGTGGTTTTTCAGCTGTCATCCCAAACAAAGCCGGAGGCTTGACCGGCGTCCATAAAGGACGAAATTACACGAAAATTAACCAGAAATCAAAAAGCAATTCGTTTTCGAGCCTCGCACACCGGTTTCCCAAAATTTATGACTTCCTCCTAAACGTCGGGAAATCAATTACAATCGATACCCAACAATGGGACTTTTTCACACCGACATAACCTCGAAATCGAGCCCACCGGAAGGATGACACCTCCGGTGGGGGAAAAGCCGGCAGCTGCTGCGCGCCGCAGTTTTAACTGCTTTTGTATTGAGAGAGAACACCATTTTTGTTACGCTCGATTCAAATCCCTTCTTTTTCCTTCTCTTTTTTTTCGATGAATGGGAAAACGGAATTTAACGTTTAACAAAAGCGCTCGGAGCTTAGAGAAAAATGGAGATTGAGACAGAGAGAGAGAGGTGTGATGATGGTAATAAATTGTTAGAAAATGGATGTGGATTGGGGTAGAAAAAAACTGCATCTGCCCTCTAATAGTTTAGACGCGGAGGGTTTTTGTTAAAGGGTGGTTTGGGAACCCTTCCCGAAACTAACCTTAAAAAACGAAGTGAGTACAGTGAGTACGGCACTTTGAGAGGGTACTTCGCTTTCGATAGTTTAATCCGCAATCGTGACGCGTTTGACACACTTTGTTTGTTTAGCGGAAATGCAAGTTTTTTGCTGGGTTTTTCTTTTCCGTGTGTTAATTTTTTTATCGGCGATGATTAATGGGTGCACCATATTGCGATTAGATTTTTACGGGAGAAAATTTGTGCGATTTTGGCGTGAATAATTGGGTGAATAATGAGGAATCTTTTTAAAATTGAAAATAAATTGCTCAATTTAGGCTATTTTCTCGGTGGGATGAATGATTTATCCTTCAAATCTCAATTTCGATCGAATTCAATGGATACTGTTGAGTTTTTACGGTGGATAAAATGTAAAATTTCAAAAGCTTATAATTCCAAAACCGAAATTCCACGATGGTCAATTCCAAGTATCTAGTATCCAGCTAGATGGTCTCCAGTTGAGTAGATATTGGAGCTTTTTTATTGCCCCGAATATTCCTCCAAATAAACTCGTACAAATAAGGTTATCCAACGCCATTCCGGTTATGTCTACGTCATAATTAATTTGATTTTTTAAAAAATAGTTTTGAAATAATTGATAAAAAAAAGTCAAACTCAAGGGAAATAGAAGTTTATTTTGCAAAAAGAAGATTTTTGCAGCACGAACCAATCATTTATCCAACATGGTTTACCGAGCTGAAAAAATATGAGAAGTGCTTAAAAAATCGGGTTTCCAGGTTTTATTGATGCATTTTTTCATTGATGAGTTTAGTTTACAAGTTACAGTCAGTTAATTTAACGTACAAAACAGATTTTAGAGTTGATTTCAACTGTTTTAGCGATGTTTATTCCGATTTTATTTTTGAAGTTTTTGTCCCTCGGCTCTGGTCGAGGTCGATGAAGGGCAAAAGAAAAAAAGTATATTTCAAATTTCAAGCCAAATTTCCGAAATTTCGAAACAAAAAGTATCGAAAAATGCTTTATACATGATAACAGTCATAGAACCATAAAAAAATTGCAAAATATAAATGAAATTCATAAAAACAAAATCTTTTCTAAAACTTCTACGTTTTTTACCGATCTGTGGCCACAGAATTCAAAATTTGCTCAGATTGCAAAAAGTTATTTTTGATTAAAAATGCATAAATAAGCATCCAAAAATCTATTCTGAGTAGTTTACAATCGATTTTACAAGTTTTTTCTAAGAAAATTTCAATTTTAGTCATTTTTTTTGCCCCCGATTTTTCAGGAAGGAAGAAAGAAAAAGTTTTCAAAACGTACGATTTACCAGCAGGGATGCCAGATACACAGATTTGTCTGTGTTTCACAGACATTTGAGCTTGTGTCAGACATTTTTGTAGGTGCACAGTTTTTTTTTAAAACTTCATTAAATTAAAATTTTGTAAAAATATCAATCGAAACTTATTTCGTTAGTCTTCAAATGCTTAAAAACACATCTTTTACTATGACTGTAAATTGAAATATTTGAATTCTTGACAAATACACAGACATACACAGACATTTAAAAAAAATCATGTGGCATCCTTGTTTA
This sequence comes from Culex quinquefasciatus, assembly GCF_015732765.1. Taxonomy (NCBI): domain Eukaryota; kingdom Metazoa; phylum Arthropoda; class Insecta; order Diptera; family Culicidae; genus Culex; species Culex quinquefasciatus. The sequence goes on along the minus strand of NC_051862.1, from coordinate 29,148,048 downwards.
CCAGTAACAAAACAGATTGATGACGTTTGCTTGTCACAAGTTTTCATTTTCGTCAAGCTGAGTGCTGAAAAGTTTAACCTTTTTATACTTTTTTGAAGAAATGCTTCAAAGTTCAACTTTTATAAACTTACAAAAATATTTTTGTTTAGAAAAGTACGCTGTTATATTGCTTCAGATGGAATAACAGGATTGCAAACAAATCACAAATCACACAAATTCCTAGATATTTTATACTTTTTGCTTTTCAATTTGGACATAAACTTTGAAAAATATTTGCAACGGCTTTGAAAAAAAATTGAAATAATTTTTGCATCCACAATTTTTCCCCACATTTCATGAAGTTAATATCTGAGCTGTAAGGTTAGTTAAGTAAATTAAAAGAATATCTTCAGATTTTTTTCGAGATTTTTTTTGAAATTGTTGAAGAAATTTTTAAAATTTAATTTTACATCTTAAATAACTTTTTTGTCATTTTATTTTGAAAAAATATTCAAAAAGTGCCATCATAATACGAAGTTGGCATTATTGTTATCTGAAAACAAAAAAAGCTTAAAAACAATTTTGATCTGCTATATTTTTGCTTTAATCATGAAAATAAAAGGTCTTTAAGTTGAAATATTTAACTGAATGCAAATCTGCTTAGACATCAAATCGATCAGCCAAATGCTTTTTCTCAATATTTCATCACCGCCATTTTGAGGGAAAATAATCTAATTCTATATCACATCAAGGTAGTTTAGGGGTCATACGTAGACTCGACAATCAGAATTAAGAGAACGTTTTTTCGGTGATTCTATTTATTCAAAGATTTGATTATCTCAAGTGAAAACACAAGGTTAAAGTTTGCAAACAAGTGAAAGTATTTTTATTAATTAGTAAGTGCTCTAAAAGAATCAGAAAAAAATTAACAATTCTTTTAAAAACTAAAGATTCTTTTTACGAAAAACAAAAACAAGTTTAATGAAATGACAAATTTTTTGAAAATATTTTGCAAGATTTCGCTGAAAAATACATTTTTTTAAGTATCTTTATCTAATAATTACCTTTACAACAGAACAAAAACCTAAATCACTTCTCTGCAAGCTTAACCCTAACGCTTGAGTCCTTTTCCCATTAAGCAACCCTTTCTCCTTCGTTCCCGCTCTCGTTACCCTACCCCAGTTCAGTCCCTAAGTGCAATCAATTTTCATTAACCTCAATCACGCTCTCACTCACAAATACACTCTCAAACCCCACACTCATTGAAGTCCTTGCAAGCGCGACCACTCCACCTTTGCTTGAAAATCGTTACAAGGACCTCTCACACACTGCTTTAGCTTTTCACTCCCTCCTCAGAACAGGATTTCCCAGCTTTCACTCACCCGAGAGAGAGAGCGAGCGAACCACTCAATGAAAACAGAGGGCACTCACCAACACTACTTCGATGGTGATTATCTCGTTTGAAGCGCGCGCACACTCACTAACACACACTCAAACGAACTCTTTGAAAAGTAGGCGGCGCGCAAGAGTCGCCTTCTTTGATTCCAAACGCACCGAGTCAGCGTTGGAATTTTGAGGTTAGATTTTTCTTCACGTTAATAATAAATGTGAGCCAGATGTCATTTATCAATTTCCGGCCGCCGTCGGCGGCGGCGGCGGTGGCCAAGAAACACCTTTTGCCCCTTGCCGTCCAAACCAAACAAAGAGGGATTCAATTGTCCGTGACGATAAATTATCTGGCCGAGAAAAGAGCGTCCATTTCCGGTCTTCCGGTGCTTTGGGACGTCACACTGTGCGGTTTGTCCCCGGGGGGTTTGTCCCTCTGCCCACACCTTTTCTGTTCTGTCACGTGGAATACTAATGAGGTTATGTTTTTCTCGGTTTTCTTTGCAGCATCCCAACAACAGCAGCATCAGCAGCGGCTAGCGCAGCAGATTTCGCCGGACAGCACTTCACCGGTGCACTCGGAGCGGTCCTATCTGGGCGGTCCGGGAGGCAATGGGGGCCAGTGTCCGCGGACGCCAAGCCCGGCGGATAGCCACTTGAACGCGGATGGCAACACTGAACACTCGGACGATGTGGACATCGAAGAGGGCTGCGACGAGATCGACATGCTGGAAGACACGGACGACGGTCCGGCGGATCGGTTGACGAACGGGTTGGGTGGCCACAAGAAGCGAAAACGGCGGGTTCTGTTTTCGAAGGCACAAACGTACGAGCTGGAGCGTCGGTTCCGGCAGCAGCGCTACCTGTCCGCTCCGGAGCGGGAACATTTGGCCTCGCTGATCCGGCTGACGCCGACGCAGGTCAAGATCTGGTTCCAGAACCATCGCTACAAGACGAAACGGGCCGCGCACGAGAAGGGCTCGATGGACGTGGGATCGCACCAGGGCGGAGGACTTCCGTCGCCCCGGCGGGTTGCCGTTCCGGTGCTGGTCCGCGATGGGAAGCCCTGCCTCGGAGGAAGCAAACCCCACGACATGATGGCCGCGGCCGTCCAGCAGGCCCACCTGGCACTGCCGCCGGGCTTTCAACATGCCAGCTTGCTGCACCACGCGGCGGCCACCGGCCGGTGGTGGCCCTGAATCCGGAACGCCCCGGCCATTTGTACATAGTCGTAGTTCAATTCGCCGTCGTCTTCGTCGTCCAGTCATCGGATCCGTGTTACGTGTAATCACAGATTTTAGCGAAAGTCCGCAGTTAGTCTTAGGCCGAACAAAGCAAAAGAGTCTATTTAATTATATGTATTTAGTTAATTTATAAGATTTTTTTAAATCAGGATTTCATTTCAACCAAAAAAAGAAGAAACGCTGGCAGCACTGCCCAACGCCTACTGCACCTAGTTTGCACTGCAATAACTTTACGTCGCGATTTCAGAACCCCTCCCCCTCAGCAGTGCTGCCAGCGAACCCCAACAAAATCAACCATCTCTCAACAACCGTGTACCGAAAAATCATCAATAAAAGAAAATCCTCAAATCGAAATAATAAAAAAACGCTTGACTTTCATTTGTGAAGAGGCGGCTTCGCCGCCTGCTTCGGCGATGGACAAAATCCTTCCTTAAAACTTCCGGCGACCAACCAAGTCACAAAGTCAAACTCGAAACCGGATGTCATTTCATTCCAGAAGGAGAAAAAAAAACTCCAAATCTCGACAACAATTATCGATTTGGTTCGGTTGAGACCGATTCATCACCAAAGAACGACAAAAAAAACCCTCCAACAATTCACTGACAATACAGAACAGTTCTTCAAAAAAAAGGGCAATCCGAAATAAAAAAAAAAAGAACGAATCGTCCCTTTGCGGAGGAGGAAGTGCGACACAATGGGGACTCATGCAGGCTCAGCATCCGTCCAGTGTCCAGCCTGGAAAGGACAAGCACAAATTGGATAATATGGGAACGTCCGTCGGTCGTCGTCGTCATCGAAGTTGGCTGGGTGTGGGTGAGAATGTTTGGTTGTTTTCGACGCGAAGCGGTGTGTGAAGGACTCCTGCTGCGTTGTTCCCGTTGTTATGAATGGAGAGTTGTAGAGTTTTGAGTTTGTTTTGTTTGCAGTTCCGGATGTCCTTTGATTTGATTTTTTTTTTGCCGGAAAGTCGATCAACGAGTGGAATTATTTACACTTGAGATGAGAGGAAATAAATTGGAATTAAAGTCGAATTGAAATTCTTTTTGGAAAATAAACTCGCATTGATCGAAAAAAGGACAATAGGCTTAGATTGAAAAGCAACATAATTTAAATCGAGTGAAAAGCATTCGGCATTTCTTTTTTCTTAATTTTTTTTTAATTTTAATTTATTTACGATTTTTTGCAATTTTAGAACTTTCATTTCTCGATTTGGATGAAACTTTGCACATGCATGCTATGTGTCAAAAGTTTTTCCATACAAGTCTCCATACAATTTTTAGGGCTGGTCATACAGAATGGGTTTGTAAATGTCTGAAATTCTGTATCTTGAGAAGGGATTTTCTGATCGATTTAGTGTCTTCGGCAAAGTTGTATTTTATGGTTAGAACTTTTTGGAAAAAATAAGTACACGGAAAAATCCGATTTTTTATTCAACTTTTCACTATCACTAAAAGTTATGTTCCCAGAATACGTATTTTTAATTCGAAATTAATAGAAAGCTTTTAGATAAACATTTCGTCGCTTGTGTGCTATCTTGTGACACGTCAGCTGTTTTACAAAATCGAAACGAAGATTTTCGAGTTCTTTTCGTATTTTTTTTTTGCATTTTATAATTTTTTCTTGAAAGAAATGCACCCGTGGAAAAAGTGTTCTTGAATAGCATAGAAAATTTCTTACAATTTTCTCTCCGGAACTTTGAAAAATGGAAGTTTAACCCAGGGTGACCACTCAAATCCCATTTTCAAATTTCCGACTTTTTCCAGACTTTTCCGTAAACTCCATAAATAGGTATTTTAAACTCTGTTTAAAATAAGTCAATATCAACCATCGAAAAAATTCGCAATTCGCAATTTTCAGTGTAAGAACGGGCCTTGACCGATCTTATGCACTAGGTTCCCGACGAACACGCACTGCCCTTACACCTACATCTCACCCTTGCTCTGAGTCAGTACGAGCAGCACGCTAGAACACGCTTTGAGTGTTCGTGCCAGGCATGCACACCTTCTTTTCCGGTTACGCATTTTAACTCGGCCGGGGGTGGTACATTACGTAGGGTTTGATGTAAGTATAAGCGCCTAACCATTTATAGTGTGCCTATCAACTTTCATTAAAGCAAAAACTGTTATATTTTTAGTTTGAATTCAAAACTAATTGTTATTTACTGTGTATTGTTTTCTCCTGAAATCTTTCCTAGTGTTGAGTCGTGTTTATATGTTGCTATTTCTTTTGTCGCGGTGTTTTGTTACAATATTTTGGTCCTATGCATTTTAGAAAAGTTTTTCAAAAGTACAATAGTAATATTTGTGTTAATCCTTTAATTATTCCATAAAGTGAGTAAGGGCTCGAACCTCACTTGCTTAAGAAAAAGGTGAAGTTTCAAAACAATGGACAGTGAAGGAAATATACTATGTAAAGAAACAATAGTAACAGAAAGATAGTAATTGATGAAGTAGATAAAGAAATTAACAATAGGTATTAAATAGAGGTAACAAACAAGCTTAGATTGTATTGAGGGGCAATTTACAGGGAAGATGAGAAATTATTCAAATAGATAAATAAAGAAAAGGCACATGATAAACAAAATTGACATCGCTGCCAAATTAAGAGAAAGCAGACAGTTTGTTACAGCAGCATCAATTGTTAAAATAGAGTGGAAAAGCGTTGAGAAATAAGAGAATCAAATAAGTAAAATCGAAATCAAATGGAGGATAGTAAACAGAAGCCGTTTTAGAAAATCAGTGAAACAAAATAAACAAAAGATAGCTGTTAGCTGAAATGGAAAGAAGAGAAACCCCGTTCTGCGATGCTCAGGTACATCCACAGCAGTTGACTCAACATACTGCGAATCAAAACAATACCGTCTACAATCACAAATTATTTCCCTTTCCCACATTGACGCGCCCCTTTCTTCTAGCCGTCTCTACTCTGACCCTCGCTGGTCAAAGGTTTACGAGTCGTTTCCACAGGCCACCAGCTAGGTTACACCTTGTCATCATGATGACTAAACCAAGCCAACGTGGAGGTAAGAAAATAGGACACTTGCAAGGAACTAGAGCCATGCTGTTTTGTCCAAACAGCACTACGGATGTAGTTGGGCTCCTTCCGGGATGTTCCTCGCCTAGGTGTGTCAACCGACGAGTATCATCAGTATCATGCACCCTTGGCCTGCATCAACCATCGAAAAAATCTAAACAAATTGAAAAAAATTACTATTTTTTTTGTAAAAATAGAAACTCAACAACAAACTCCTTAAAAAATACTTTAACAAATGGAAGCACTCATTGTTTTGAATCAGAGTAGAAACATAAACAAATAATAGTTTTTGAAAAATAACCGAACGCTTAAAAATACTTAAAATTCCAATGTTAGTTTTTATAACGGGCAAACGTATAATTTTTGATACTTCATTTCAACTAGCAATGGCAAAAAGTTAAAGGTAACTGAATAAAACATTGTATTCTTAATTTGTTTAATTAAAGGACGCTTAAATCAAGATTACATGATTTCAAAGATTTAGAAAAATATCTTGAAATTCGAAAAAAACAATATTTTTTTTGTTCCCTTCTAAATTTTGTAAATATTGTTATTGATGCTGATTTATCCAGTTGTTAGTATTTAACTGTTTTATTTAAATAAAAAAATCAGTTTAATATCATTCCAACTTACTTTATGCATTTTTTTATGTAAAATGTTCGAAGAGACAAATTATTTAAACATATGTATTTGTATAAACTTTAAAAAAAAATTCTTATTTTTTTTTATTTAATGTTAATGTTTCAAAATTTTTTTTTTCCATTTTGAACGATCAGCTATTTGATTTTATCCGATATTTAAGTTTTCCGTATGTTTAGTATATATGTAGCTATAATAATTTACCCATACTGAAGTTCAAGATTAACACTTGGAAAAAAAAATATTTCAAATGACTTAATTAATATTTTCCACCAAAAAAACCATTGCTAAACTTTAGTTTGGATCTTTTTTCAAATATTCAATCAATATTAAAACAGAATCATAACTTTAGGCTGGCCATAATCGTTAAAATTAGGTTCAATTTTTATATTAGTTTTTCATTAACTTTGTTGTTGTTTCTAGTTAAATTTGTTAGATCGATAAATCTTGTTTGATAAACACAAAAGGAATTAAAAGGCCATTAAAGACATTAAAAATCCTAACATATATTGTATGCATTTATACAATATATGTTAGGATTTTTAATGTCTTTAATGGCCTTTTCATTCTGAAATAGATTGAAATAGTGAAAGGAACCTTTAATTTAAAGTAATTTACTGAGAAAAACATGACTGAATTAAATTTGAAAATTGTACAAAATATCACAAAATTATTCAAGAGTTAAAAAATAATTTTCAAACAAAAATGCTTGTGGTTTTCCGATTATGCCCCACTTTATGACAAAAACAAATCAAAAGTTCCCGAATTTTCCCCGATTTTTTGCGGATTTTGACGAATTCCCGACTTTTTCCCGATTTCCCGACTTGAGTGGCCACCCTGCAGGTTTAGTTTCTGCCTCACAAAGATATCGAATCGATGAACATGGGGTTTTTATCAGCGTCACCAAATTAGACTGTAATTCTGGAGTTTTTTTTTGAAAAGGACCAATAAACCAAATTTTCAGTTTTTGCTTTTTGGGTGTTTTTTAATACCCCTGACTCAAGGCGGTTCTAAAAACACCCAAAAAGCAAAAACTGGAATTTTTTTTTATTGGACCTTTTCAGAAAAACTCCAGAATTCAACTTTAAAATGTTAAAAAATAACTTTTGTGAAATTTTCTGATCTTTTTAATAATAATATTTCAAATATGTTAAAATCCAATCTAAAATATTAAGAAATGAAAATTATCTATTTGTAGATTTTTGCAAAAGAAAAGTTTGATATATAGTGGTTTTCTTCATAAACAATGTATATACCATAAACAATAATCAATTTACCCATTAATTTACCGGTTATTAGGTTCGTTTTTTAAAAAATACACAATTCCGTGCAAAATTCAAAAATTATTTGATTATCAACTTGAAATTAAACTTAATAATACCTATGACTCCTCAATAAAGCCTCGAAACGTTTTGCTGTCTTCGGCAAAAATATGTAATTTTATGTTATGAACAACTCTACGTAACATAGTAGGTAGATAAAATGCTCACATTTTGGACAACCCTAGCACGGCGTAGGTGCCCTGATAGACAAAAAAATACGAGTTCAATAATTATGGCCAAGAAACACCCCGAAAAAATTTGAGCTCGATCGGAGAACTTTTTTTTCGGTTTTTGCTCTTTTTAATTGGAATTCATGTATGAAAAGTATGTCTTTCTTCAGTGTATTTCTGTGGATTGTCCTACAATACATTACCTAAATATTTTGGTAAAAACAAATTTTAAACAAACCGTCTTTAACATCCCTGATTTCATGCGTTTCTCAAGTTCGTTACAATCCAGGTTTTCAAGCGAAGATGGCGTTCGAATGGTGAACGTCCGAAATGTCAAAATCGCGCAGTAGCACCAACATTAGAAAAAAATGTGGCTGTCATGCCATAGCACTCTTTTTCGTAATTTTGTTACCACTGCGTGATTTTGACATTTCGGGCGTTCACCTTTCGAACGCCATTTTCGCTTAAAAGCCTGGATATAGTAAATTTTCAGTTTATGTAATTGAAATTTTGAATTTTTAATACAAGAGTTGAAGTGAGAGAAATTATGTCTACTTCTCTAGCAGTACAATTACATTTTACTTAGTGTCATTGTGAGTCACCTGTCCACAAGAACGGAACAATCATCTATCATTTCTCAAACCAAAATTATCTTCCAGCACGTGCTCACTCGGGATCAATGGGTCATCGGAGCGTCGTCCAGCATTGATTAACTTCAGAACAAGATTACCAACATGCAATACACATATTGATGTCCTGATTTTGGTTCCATTTCCCGGCAACGACGTTTAATCGAGCACGGAAAATGCAGCACCCGATACCATCGTCAAAGCCATCAAAAGCAACCCTCGCGCACATTTTCCGTAATGTTCCACATTCCAACCGGAAGTACCATCAATCCCAGCACGCTGCTGCTCTCCTGGCAGTGGTGGTAATTTAACGCAACGGCTAATTGAGTTTTAAAGTTGATATTTTAATTGATTCCCGCGTGGGCGCTTCCTGGCACGTGTCACGTCCTTTGTGGTAGCGCCCCTCGCTCAATTTATTCGCCCTCGCTCGGGCTTGCTTGGATGTTCTTGGGGGATATTACATGATCGTGAATGTGAAATTAAGTTATCCGGCTGAAAATTTTCCCTCCTCACTCTCACGGGCGGTGAAAACACCTTTTCCTGTATCATTTTATCGCGTCCACACCCTGGCAGTCGGTTGCTTTCCCGGAAGGGAATCAATAAAATTGTGCAAATCATCCCGAGTGGTTCGCTTTATTCGAGGTTAGGTTTTTATGACGTTTCATATTCATGTCCGCGGTAGATAAACCTGGTCCACTTCATTTTCAGCTGCTAAGCTAGGCCTACTTGGTTTTTCGAAATCGATTTTGAATGTTTCATAGACCACCGTCCATAACTCATCACTATCATTATGGTTATTATCGGTTGGAATATCATCGTGTAGGGTTGTTCCAAGAATTGGCCGATTATGACTTTATCGGTAGATTTTAGGGGAAAGAACCCTTCAAATTTGGTTGAAGGAACCAGTATTTTACCATGTCAAAACATGGTTGTTTTCCCCTAATATGATCAGGAGAAACTGACCGTGCCCAACCCTATTCCATCGAAGAAAAAAAGACTGCTCTATTTTTTACACCACCCGAGAGGGGTTCTCTCCAAATGGACAACGGAGAGATGTGCATCGACACCCGCCGCGGCCACGTGCCACGTGTGCGGACGGCCACTTCAGAAAGTCATTTCCATATGCGTTGTTATTGTTGTTGGCTGAAGATGGCTCAAGTCAACCATAATGATGATAGCATGTTTTGCTTCCTTTCATGCCCTTGTGTGTGATAATCTCCCTGCTGGAGTGACGCCGTCGTCATGCAAATTGGTCATGTGCGTGTGATGCGTCATTCACGGAAGTGCCCTTCGGCGAGGTTGAAAAGTAGACTACTTGGATGAACGAAAGTGTCAAAAGTGCGCAGCACTCCTCAAACCTCTCAGACAAAAAAAGCAGGGCAATTTTACTCTTGATGGTTAGCTGAGTAGGCGGAATGTCAAAGACTCGGCCTTCCTCTCTGCTGTTGAAGACTTCAGCAATTGTTTTTTTTTAAGTTTTCTTGGTGAATATATAAAAATACACAATAAAAATTAAATACATGTCAAATTTGGCTACCCGAGCTTAGTAAACGATCCTGCTGGTTATTTCCTCCTCCGGATCACTGTCAAACAGTGCACGCTGGTTCGATTCGCTTTCAATCAGCTCACAGTCCTTTGACGGAAGTTCGTCCAGTCCACAGTTGCTTCTGAAATCCAAATTTCCGTTATCTCAAGTTCCTTTCAACAGTTCAAACGATTCTTACAAAGCCGTTTTCATGTCTCGATTCTCCTTTTTCAAGTGTTGCAGTATTTCCAGCAGTTTTAGACGATCTAATTTCAGATTCCTGAATTCCTCAGCACTTCCGCCAACATTGTTCCACTCCTGTTTCATCTCCAGCAGTCGTGATCGTATCTTCAACAGGATATCGTCCGGCTTCTTGGCCTTCAAAAGCAATACGTTCTCATCACTCAGATTCTTCACCTCGGCACGAAGTGTCTTGATCTGAACGTCCTTCGTTCCAATCACCCGAAGTTTGTGCTTCGAATCCTGCTGCAGCTCGTCCAGCTTCCCGCACAGCTCGTGCAACCTCTGCGTAACGGCGCCATGCTCTTTTTTCAACCTCTCCAGCTTCGAGTCCCTCTCCATCGACTTCTCGCTCATGTCCATGATGTTCTTGCGTTTCTCCTTCAGCTCCTGTCTCAGATCGGCAATCGTTCGCAGGTTCTCCTTGTTCCGCTGCTCAAACTCCCTAATTGCCACATCCTTCACAAGCCCTTCGTCCTCCAGCTTGTTAAACCTCTTCTCCAGCCCAACCAGCTTCCCCGTCTGCGCGTTGTACTTGTCCTCCAGCTTCTGGTACTCATCAACCATCACCTTCAGCTTAAACTCCGCCGCTTCCCCCGCTCCCTCACTCGGCGGACTTCCCACCTGCACCGCCGAATCAATCCGTTCCGTCTCAAAGCGACAAACCCGCGCCACTTCTTCCTCCAAGCCACAATCACTCCCCGAACTCCTCGCTCCTCCTCCCACCAAAGCTTTCGACCTGCGATAGCTCCGATACTGCTCGTCCACGTCGGCCCGGAACCGCTCGAAGCTGCTGTCCTCCAGGTGGAGAACACGCTCGGCCACCTCGCCATCGTTCTCTTCCCCGCGGGACAACCGACTCGCGGATCGGTACCGGCTGCTGGCAGTCGAGGGGCGATCGCGACTTAGGTACGAGGGAAGCTTCCCCGGAGGATGGATCCGGGCGACCGTGGTCTGCGGAGAACTGGCCGTTTGGCGGAGGTTACTTCGGGAGATGGTGGAGGATTTTCTGGGGGAATCGGCTTCCACGAATGTGACCGTGGAGGGGCGTTTTACGATGCCGGAGTCGATTTTTGATGTGACGGTTTTCTTCGTTTTCTGGGCTGAAGCGGATTATTCAGGTTCAGAAGCACTTCAAAATTACATCAAAATTATGTACAGACCTTTCGAAGGTTTTTTGATCATCGTAGAGAATTGGGACTGAATTTCTTTTGAAAACTAAAAAGCGAAAATTTGCACTTGAATTTTGACAGATAATTTGCATGCAGTAGTGTTTTAACAATGCCTACTTGTTTTTGTATCAATCTAAAATATTGTTGAATGAAAAGGCTTGGTAGAAAGTTGGAAAAAATAGAAATTTCTTTTAAATTTATAGATTTATTAATGAAGCTTTTTAAAACATTCCCAAAACTCTCAAATCAACAAATAATATCAATAAAGTAGCGTAAAATTTTCCCACCAGAAAACAATCCCCGCCGGTTCCTTTATTGACAAACCACACCACCGAGACGAATAAGATATTCATAACACCTTCCCCGGTTCCACCCTCATTCCAGCCAGGAAAAAACCCATTAAATCTGAAATCACATCCCACGCACATAAAGCGACGATCGACCTCATAAAAACACATAAAAAGACATCAAAACCCAACCCACCACAATCACTCCCACCCACGTCATTTCCCACCAAGTCCAAGTTGGTACAGTTGAGGGTGGTAATCATTCTTTTCATTCTTTTCACGGTGAACAATGTGAACAATATGTTTCCTGTCCCTCGCCCCGCCGTCCTTTAGTCTTCTCCGACAATTCCTCATTTTCACGTCCCGAAAGAGCTCCTGAATGTAGGCAACGAACCCACACATACAATAGAGAGTGAAAATTCACCACCCTCTTGGGTTTCATCTCCAAGCGAGGGTGGGCGTTGAAATCAGGGCAAACGAGCGTGTAAATGTTTGAAATTTATTTTAATTTTGGTACAATTTTTCATCACATTATATCCTCTTCTCTTTGGGCACATTAATTTAATGTTTGATTTTTTTCCCCGCTGGAAGCAGCTCATTGGCGGGTTTCTGTGGGAAATCGTTTTCTAGCTTAGGGAATGTTGTTTCAAAGCCTAAACTAAAAACTAAAAACTAAAAACTAAAAACTAAAAACTAAAAACTAAAAACTAAAAACTAAAAACTAAAAACTAAAAACTAAAAACTAAAAACTAAAAACTAAAAACTAAAAACTAAAAACTAAAAACTAAAAACTAAAAACTAAAAACTAAAAACTAAAAACTAAAAACTAAAAACTAAAAACTAAAAACTAAAAACTAAAAACTAAAAACTAAAAACTAAAAACTAAAAACTAAAAACTAAAAACTAAAAACTAAAAACTAAAAACTAAAAACTAAAACTAAAAACTAAAAACTAAAAACTAAAAACTAAAAACTAAAAACTAAAAACTAAAAACTAAAAACTAAAAACTAAAAACTAAAAACTAAAAACTAAAAACTAAAAACTAAAAACTAAAAACTAAAAACTAAAAACTAAAAACTAAAAACTAAAAACTAAAAACTAAAAACTAAAAACTAAAAACTAAAAACTAAAAACTAAAAACTAAAAACTAAAAACTAAAAACTAAAAACTAAAAACTAAAACTAAAAACTAAAAACTAAAAACTAAAAACTAAAAACTAAAAACTAAAAACTAAAAACTAAAAACTAAAAACTAAAAACTAAAAACTAAAAACTAAAAACTAAAAACTAAAAACTAAAAACTAAAAACTAAAAACTAAAAACTAAAAACTAAAAACTAAAAACTAAAAACTAAAAACTAAAAACTAAAAACTAAAAGCTAAAAACTAAAAAAGACAAAAAAGACAAAAAAGACAAAAAAGACAAAAAAGACAAAAAAGACAAAAAAGACAAAAAAGACAAAAAAGACAAAAAGACAAAAAGACAAAAAGACAAAAAGACAAAAAGACAAAAAGACAAAAAGACAAAAAGACAAAAAGACAAAAACACAAAAAAAGACAAAAAGACAAAAAGACAAAAAGACAAACAAGACAAACAAGACAAAAAGTCAAAAAGACAAAAAGACAAAAAGACAAAAAGACAAAAAGACAAAAAGACAAAAAGACAAAAAGTCAAAAAGACAAAAAGACAAAAAGACAAAAAGACAAAAAGACAAAAAGACAAAAAGACAAAAAGACAAAAAGACAAAAAGACAAAAAGACAAAAAGACAAAAAGACAAAAAGACAAAAAGACAAAAAGACAAAAAGACAAAAAGACAAAAAGACAAAAAGACAAAAAGACAAAAAGACAAAAAGACAAAAAGACAAAAAGACAAAAAGACAAAAAGACAAAAAGACAAAAAGACAAAAAGACAAAAAGACAAAAAGACAAAAAGACAAACAAGACAAACAAGACAAAAAGTCAAAAAGACAAAAAGACAAAAAGACAAAAAGACAAAAAGACAAAAAGACAAAAAGACAAAAAGACAAAAAGACAAAAAGACAAAAAGACAAAAAGACAAAAAGACAAAAAGACAAAAAGACAAAAAGACAAAAAGACAAAAAGACAAAAAGACAAAAAGACAAAAAGAAAGACAAAAAGACAAAAAGACAAAAAGACAAAAAGACAAAAAGACAAAAAGACAAAAAGACAAAAAGACAAAAAGACAAAAAGACAAAAAGACAAAAAGACAAAAAGACAAAAAGACAAAAAGACAAAAAGACAAAAAGACAAAAAGACAAAAAGACAAAAAGACAAAAAGACAAAAAGACAAAAAGACAAAAAGACAAAAAGACAAAAAGACAAAAAGACAAAAAGACAAAAAGACAAAAAGACAAAAAGACAAAAAGACAAAAAGACAAAAAGACAAAAAGACAAAAAGACAAAAAGACAAAAAGACAAAAAGACAAAAAGACAAAAAGACAAAAAGACAAAAAGACAAAAAGACAAAAAGACAAAAAGACAAAAAGACAAAAAGACAAAAAGACAAAAAGACAAAAAGACAAAAAGACAAAAAGACAAAAAGACAAAAAGACAAAAAGACAAAAAGACAAAAAGACAAAAAGACAAAAAGACAAAAAGACAAAAAAGACAAAAAGACAAAAAGACAAAAAGACAAAAAGACAAAAGAGATAAAAAGATAAATAAAACAAAAAGACAAAAAGACAAAAAGACAAAAAGACAAAAAGACAAAAAGACAAAAATACAAAAAGACAAAAAGACAAAAAGACAAAAAGACAAAAAGACAAAAAGACAAAAAGACAAAAAGACAAAAAGACAAAAAGACAAAAAGACAAAAAGACAAAAAAGACAAAAAGACAAAAAGACAAAAAGACAAAAAAACAAAAAGACAAAAAGACAAAAAGACAAAAAGACAAAAAGACAAAAAGACAAAAAGACAAAAAGACAAAAAGACAAAAAGACAAAAAGACAAAAAGACAAAAAGACAAAAAGACAAAAAGACAAAAAGACAAAAATACAAAAAGTCAAAAAGACAAAAAGACAAAAAGACAAAAAGACAAAAAGACAAAAAGACAATAAAGACAAAAAGACAAAAAGACAAAAAGACAAAAAGACAAAAAGACAAAAAGACAAAAAGACAAAAAGACAAAAAGACAAAAAGACAAAAAGACAAAAAGACAAAAAGACAAAAAGACAAAAAGACAAAAAGACAAAAAGACAAAAAGACAAAAAGACAAAAAAGACAAAAAGACAAAAAGACAAAAAGACAAAAAGACAAAAAGACAAAAAGACAAAAAGACAAAAAGACAAAAAGACAAAAAGACAAAAAGACAAAAAGAAAAAAGACAAAAGAGATAAAAAAGATAAAAAAACAAAAAGACAAAAAGACAAAAAGACAAAAAGACAAAAAGACAAAAAGACAAAAAGACAAAAAGACAAAAAGACAAAAAGACAAAAAGACAAAAAGACAAAAAGACAAAAAGACAAAAAGACAAAAAGACAAAAAGACAAAAAGACAAAAAGACAAAAAACACAAAAAAGACAAAAAGACAAAAAGACAAAAAGACAAACAAGACAAACAAGACAAAAAGTCAAAAAGACAAAAAGACAAAAAGACAAAAAGACAAAAAAGACAAAAAGACAAAAAGACAAAAAGTCAAAAAGACAAAAAGACAAAAAGACAAAAAGACAAAAAGACAAAAAGACAAAAAGACAAAAAGACAAAAAGACAAAAAGACAAAAAGACAAAAAGACAAAAAGACAAAAAGACAAAAAGACAAAAAGACAAAAAGACAAAAAGACAAAAAGACAAAAAGACAAAAAGACAAAAAGACAAAAAGACAAAAAGACAAAAAGACAAAAAGACAAAAAGACAAAAAGACAAAAAGACAAAAAGACAAAAAGACAAAAAGACAAAAAGACAAACAAGACAAACAAGACAAAAAGTCAAAAAGACAAAAAGACAAAAAGACAAAAAAGACAAAAAGACAAAAAGACAAAAAGACAAAAAGTCAAAAAGACAAAAAGACAAAAAGACAAAAAGACAAAAAGACAAAAAGACAAAAAGACAAAAAGACAAAAAGACAAAAAGACAAAAAGACAAAAAGACAAAAAGACAAAAAGACAAAAAGACAAAAAGACAAAAAGACAAAAAGACAAAAAGACAAAAAGACAAAAAGACAAAAAGACAACAAAGACAAAAAGACAAAAAGACAAAAAGACAAAAAGACAAAAAGACAAAAAGACAAAAAGACAAAAAGACAAAAAGACAAAAAGACAAAAAGACAAAAAGACAAAAAGACAAAAAGACAAAAAGACAAAAAGACAAAAAGACAAAAAGACAAAAAGACAAAAAGACAAAAAGACAAAAAGACAAAAAGACAAAAAGACAAAAAGACAAAAAGACAAAAAGACAAAAAGACAAAAAGACAAAAAGACAAAAAGACAAAAAGACAAAAAGACAAAAAGACAAAAAGACAAAAAGACAAAAAGACAAAAAGACAAAAAGACAAAAAGACAAAAAGACAAAAAGACAAAAAGACAAAAAGACAAAAAGACAAAAAGACAAAAAGACAAAAAGACAAAAAGACAAAAAGACAAAAAGACAAAAAGACAAAAAGACAAAAAGACAAAAAGACAAAAAGACAAAAAGACAAAAAGACAAAAGAGATAAAAAGATAAATAAAACAAAAAGACAAAAAGACAAAAAGACAAAAAGACAAAAAGACAAAAAGACAAAAAATACAAAAAGACAAAAAGACAAAAAGACAAAAAGACAAAAAGACAAAAAGACAAAAAGACAAAAAGACAAAAAGACAAAAAGACAAAAAGACAAAAAGACGAAAAGACAAAAAGACAAAAAGACAAAAAGACAAAAAGACAAAAAGACAAAAAGACAAAAAGACAAAAAGACAAAAAGACAAAAAGACAAAAAGACAAAAAGACAAAAAGACAAAAAGACAAAAAGACAAAAAGACAAAAAGACAAAAAGACAAAAAGACAAAAAGACAAAAATACAAAAAGTCAAAAAGACAAAAAGACAAAAAGACAAAAAGACAAAAAGACAAAAAGACAATAAAGACAAAAAGACAAAAAGACAAAAAGACAAAAAGACAAAAAGACAAAAAGACAAAAAGACAAAAAGACAAAAAGACAAAAAGACAAAAAGACAAAAAGACAAAAAGACAAAAAGACAAAAAGACAAAAAGACAAAAAGACAAAAAGACAAAAAGACAAAAAGACAAAAAGACAAAAAGACAAAAAGACAAAAAGACAAAAAGACAAAAAGACAAAAAGACAAAAAGACAAAAAGACAAAAAGACAAAAAGACAAAAGAAAAAAGACAAAAGAGATAAAAAGATAAAAAACAAAAAGACAAAAAGACAAAAAGACAAAAAGACAAAAAGACAAAAAGACAAAAAGACAAAAAGACAAAAAGACAAAAAGACAAAAAGACAAAAAGACAAAAAGACAGAAAAGACAAAAAGACAAAAAGACAAAAAGACAAAAAGACAAAAAAACAAAACGACCAAAAAGACAAAAAGACAAAAAGAAAAAAGACAAAAGAGATAAAAAGATAAAAAACAAAAAGACAAAAAGACAAAAAGACAAAAAGACAAAAAGACAAAAAGACAAAAAGACAAAAAGACAAAAAGACAAAAAGACAAAAAGACAAAAAAACAAAAACGACCAAAAAGACAAAAAGACAAAAAGAAAAAAGACAAAAGAGATAAAAAGATAAAAACAAAAAGACAAAAAGACAAAAAGACAAAAAGACAAAAAGACAAAAAGACAAAAAGACAAAAAGACAAAAAGACAAAAAGACAAAAAGACAAAAAGAAAAAAGACAAAAAGACAAAAAGACAAAAAGACAAAAAGACAAAAAGACAAAAAGACAAAAAGACAAAAAGACAAAAAGACAAAAAAGACAAAAAAGACAAAAAAGAAAAAAAAGACAAAAAAGACAAAAAAGACAAAAAAGACAAAAAAGACAAAAAAGACAAAAAAGACAAAAAAGACAAAAAAGACAAAAAAGACAAAATAGACAAAAAAGACAAAAAAAGACGCAACCCTGTTCACTGTAGATTGCCCTCGCTGGTTCAAACAAAGAAGAAGGATTCTCTTTTCATATAAATGTTATATTAAGCTATCAACGCGTCGTCCTGGTTCTTGTCCCGGTCGTCATCATTCCCATCATCCCCTTTGCGACGAGTACGAACGAGAGCAGATGAGATGATGCCACCCCCACTTCTGTGTTCTGATATGCTTCCTCTCACAACTTTTTTTCTACCCACTAATGCTGGAATGGGGAGAAGGATCTGGAGCAGGACTGCGAACAAGGGTCGTTACATATTACAACATATTGTTTGCGCGATGTCTTTTTGTGTGTTTCACTGGATAGGGTCCCCCTCTCCCAGAACAGTAGTAAATAAAAACCAGAAATACACAAACCCCCCTCTTTCAGACAACTTCAAGCTCAGAGCAAAAAGGGTCTTCCTTATCTTAACTGTGTACACTTTTGAAATTGAATGTTTTCGCACCATTGCAAACAAGCAGCAGCAGCAGCAGCAGCAACAGAGAAGAAAAAGAAAAACAAATTTCACTCATGTTTCCTACTCTAAATTGAAAGGAAAAACATTGCGGAAAACTGTATGACACGAGGGATTTGCGCGGGAAAAGTCTATTGGAAAAGTTTGGATATCTCTGTAAGTGACGCACGGACACCGAATTTGTGCAAGAGTTTGTTCTCTGTCTTGTACAAAACAAAGTTAGATCATCTTGATTGACCGTTGGAATTGCGGAAAATTGCAAAAGTTTTGCGTTCTGCTGTTGCGAGAAAATAAAAAAAATAAATAAATAGTAATATGAAATCAATTTATATGTAGAAACTAATATGAAATTACAAAATCTTAACATCAAAGTAGACCGACAAATCTGTCAGTCGTTTCCTATTTTTCTTCTCTATTTTTTACTTCCTTTTGTTTTCTCTAGCCAAATGAGCTCCAGATCGCATAAAGGTAAAATAATGATTCCCAAATCAAACCAAATTTTAAGCACAACTCCAACATCCATCCCCAGCCTGCGAAGCGTCTTCGTTTGAGTGCATTTTCCAGCGATCCCCGAGCGATCTGATGAGTACCAGCTCCTCCGGCCGGTCCAGTATGACCCGGCTGCGGCCCGTCACGACCATCGGA